>NC_082718.1:96123467-96317019 GCF_030144855.1 Hypanus sabinus
GCTGGAATACTATCTGTAGTTTACGCTCCACACTATAAAGAGGATACTGGGGCAAAAACCATACAATAAATTCTCTAAGATACTGCCAGAGATATAGGAAAATAATTGGAAATGCTTTCATGACAAGGGAAGAAATGAAGGGATGATTTGACAGGAATGTATAAAGTCATGAAGTGTGCCGTGGAAAGAAACTATAATAACTGTGTTCATTAAATGTATTGACTGAAAGAAGATTCAGACATAAAATGAAACGTGTGAGATCTGGGACAAAGAGACATTTTCTTTATGTGGGGCTGAGGAATGCAGGATTTGAAACAGTGATTGAAGCAAATGTTGGCACTTAACAGGTAGGGGCGAACATTAAGAAGATAGATGGTTGAAGAAAAGTGCGATAAAGGGACTTGAGAACAAGATGTCACATCCGATTAGACTTGCTGATTATGTGGAAGACAAGCTTCAACACTGTTGGGAGGGGTGGCGGTGGCCTGACTCCAGCCTACGTTAGAGAAACGTTACATTCTCAGATCGCAACCTGGCATAATGCACGAGAGCAAACTCAGTTTCTGGTTATCGCATTCACGAAAACAAAGATGTGTGCGAACCTAACTGCTGAGCTGTTCCCCATGGATTCAGATTGGATAGCTGTAGAATCACAATCGAGGGCTGTGGTAGACTTCATTGTCACTGGTAATGAATCGCAGATGGCTCACTGCCTCTGTGGACACTCTTGCATGAGCAGACACTCCTGACTCATGATCTTCCTGCAGGCTCAGAGCCTCTCTATATGCTGCAATTCCATGCCCTGTAAATACTGTGCTATCCCAATATAACTTTAATACCATTCACTGCAAAATTGCTACGTTGATAGATTTTTGTGGACAGTTTCAGTCTAACTTGTCTGGCAGAAGGTTTACAAGTGAGGGATTGCTTTACATTCAACCTGATTTTATTGACAGTAACCAAGTGTTGCAGATATTGTCAGTCTGAAATAAAACCACAAAATGATGCCAGTACTTAGCAGGTCAGGCAGCAAGCCCTGGATAAGGATACAAAGTCTACGGTTCAGATCTATGGTCTTTCACCAGACTGAGAGACTAAACCTTATTTCATTAGCAGAGAAGAGAGAGGGTGGAGAGAGTGATGGGAATGTCCACGTGTCTTTCCACAGATGCTTCCTGATCTGCTGAGTATTTCCAGCATTCTCTGTTTTTTGTTTACTGTTTGTTACTTTCATAACTGGTAAACTTGACTCAGGTGTAAGCATAGGTGACTCAATCCTTTCAGTTTCTGGCCAAATGGGTTGCACCCAAAGATTCTGCCTAGCACGTACTCAGCCCTAAGGTACTCATCGATACCTGCCTAAATGAAGTTCATTGATAAAATCCATCCATGGATTTTCTTTAGTAGCTGAGGAAATCAAGTTCTATCCAAACTTAGACCTATATTCACCAATCATCTCCCTAATTGCTGGCATATATTGGCTGCCAATTGAACAACCTCCCAGTGTTAAAATTCATATCCATTTAAAAATATTCATGGTCAACACTCTGTCTTTACAATCTCCAAGAGTCCACCAGTACTTTGAAAATCAAAGTCCATGTCTCTCTAATTCTGGCTTTGTGATTATTCCTGCACTTAATTGCTCCATCATTGGTGAGTTTGCTTTCCCCTCCCAAAACCTTCCTAACTTGCTACCTGAATTCCTTAAATTGCTGCTTAAAGTCTTTTTCCACATTCTGTAATTCTCCTGATTAGGTTCACTGTCAAATTTATTTGATTAAGGATCTGTCAACCTCCATGTTTCCTGAAACTGGGTAATTGCAAGAAATTGTTTGGTAGTTCATAAAGTTCCAACTCAGAAACTTATTCATGCTGGGTATGACTGATAAAAATATCAGTTGGTTCTGTCACTGAGACTATTTTGGGGGCATCTGATAAGTCACCTTTGATGAGTGGAGACTGAGCAAAACTTAAAATAAAAATGCTGATGTTTTATTTAGTGGATGCCAAAATTCGTGAAAGAGCATTCAACAGGCATGTTCCCTGCACATGTTCAACCAACATTCATGCCCTTTTTTCTATAAAAGTCAGAAATACTACCCCAGAAAAGATTTCTAAAATTTCCATTTTTTTCCTGAATTCCCAGGAACACTGTAAGGAAGGGGTAATACAAAAGCATAAGGTGAGTAATTTATAATTTGTCCTTGTGTGTATTTAAGCGGAACAAAAATTATAAAATACCAGTTTTATATTCGTTCATTTTGGGGGAGCTAGTTGTCAGTGGCTAGACCAGCAGTCATTGCTCATTCCTAATTGGTTAATTAATTTGATGATTGTATGAATGGTCAATGCCCATAAATTTCAATTCTCTCTCAATTGTTTTTCATATTCATTCACAGGAAGTAGATTGTGCTGGCATGATTAGCATTTGTTGTTGTACCGAAAAGTCCAAATGGTACTTATCAATGCATGGTTTAACTTCTAAAAGGTCATTTAACTTTTAAATTACAGCCATTACATTCACATTATGCTGAAAATAAATGAGAGTCTAATTTGTTCTGTGTGAGACAATCTAAAAGATAAGTTGCAATAGGGAGTAAGTGGTAATTTTTTCATTGACTTAGCGCTATATAGTAAATATAAACCCAAAAACGTTCAATGCATTTTCAGCAGTGCTGATGTCATTTAATATATTCCAATGTAGGTTTTAACACAGCAGCAGGTCTTACAAAGCAGTTATTAGGGATAGGTGTTATGTATGCAATTATTTTTTGACACTTAATAAATAATGTGATATTACTGATAGATAAGATTATTGCTACAATCTTAATGAATGGCAGAGAAATCAATGGAACAGTATGGGGTCTTGCTGAATCTTTGAGGGTGAAGGTGTCAATGTTAAAAGGTGGCTGATACAAGAATCTTGATTGTCTGAAATCTAAGGATTATTGTCCTGTCTTTGGGAACATTCAGAGATTTGGAGAGGGTTGTGCAATTATCTAACTAAATGAGGGTTGTGCCATTAAGGAGATTATTGTTTAGTAACTCAGGGATTAGCAAACTTCCTAAACTGAAACTCTTTTTATTTAATTGGTCAACAGATAAATATACTTCAGGAAGTTTTCAGTTATAAATGAGTAGAAACATTAAATACAATTTGAAAATTTTAGACTGAGGCTTAAATAATTTGAAAAAAAAAATCTATGGCCTGAAATATTATTTGCATTTTTGTTTCCACAGATGATGTCAGATCTAATGAGAGTTGTCAGAGATTTTTGTACTTACTTCAGATTTTCCCCCTGCAATTGCATTATTTGTTTTCATGAAATAATTTGGAATTGCCCAACTCACTAAGTTGCAATACCTGAATGAATAAATAGTGCCACTTTAGCTTCCAACCTTGCTTTTGAGTAGCTTAGACACAGCCCCCATGAAAAGATGTGAGCACTCTGTCCAATGTGGGGTTTTAAAATAAATCATTAAATCGATAACCCTCTCAGCATAGTCAGGTGGAAGTACAGACATCATTAATAGAAGATGAAACTCTCCTAATATACAGGTCGACATTTATTTCTAAACCAACACCAGCAAAAATAACTGGCGATTTATCTCTTCTGCTAATTAGTGGACAGATAATGTCAAATAGCAAAATGTTCTTACTTTACATTCCTCTGCCCTGATTGTATTGCATTAGTAGCAATTCAAGTTTCCTGAATAAATCATCCAAATCCTTAGAGTTATTTAAATGTAGAGGGTGGTTGGGTTTACTGTATTAGGTAACAGATCACATGCTGACTACAGCACTGAAAACTTCTCTGATATGGAATCTTCGCTACTCCAGTGAGAATTGGTTTTGAATTTCCTCTGCGTCACTGTTTCCTTTCGTACTGCTGTTGGAGGTACCATTTCATCTCCAGATTCACTACCCTTCTGTCTATAAAATCCAATTACCTTTAATTTCTTTAAAAAAGAGAGGTGAATCTGTGGAATTCTTTCCTACAGTCAGCTGTGGAGGCCAGGTCTTTATGTATATTTAAGGCAGAGGTTGATAGATTCTTGAATGGTCAGGGCATGTAGGGATACAGGGAGAAGGCAAGAGATTGGAGCTGAGAGGGAAAATGGACCAACCATGATGAAATGGCAGAGCTGATACGATGGGCCAAATGGCCTATTCTACTCCTATCTTATCCAGTCTTACTGGCTTAAACTTTATTTTACTGCTGTGATTTAGTCCTCATCAATTCTGGCATTCTCCTTGGATATGATCTTACTTTATTCTAGTCCATTGTGAACAGTAAGGAGCCAGTTGTACAAGTAAGTTATATTTTCCACCACATTACTTCCAACTTTTGAGAGTTCAGGTTCTGCTTTACACTGCAATTTACTTTCCTGTCAGAAATTCCCAACCCATATTAATCTGACACACAGGTGTGTGGCGGGCAGTGTAACGTCTCCCTGAATACACATTAGTCTGCTGTTACCCAATCAATCATCTGAACATCAAGTACAATCCGTCGATTGTTTAGGGGCTGAAATGTAATAGACACTCAGTGGCCACTTTATTAGGTACACCTGCTCGGGAATGTGAGTATTTACCAGCCAGTCCTGTGCCGGCAACACAGTGAATGCAGACATGGCCAGGAGATGCGATTGTTGCTCCGATCAAGCATCAGAATGGGGAAGAAATGTGATCCAAGTGACTTGACCGTGTTGGTGCCTGACGGGGTTTTTTGAGTATCGCAGAAACTGCTGGTCTCCTGGCAGTTTCATGCACAACATTCTTTAGAATTTACAGAAAATGGTGTGAAAAGCAGCAATATCCGGTGAGCGGCAGTTCTGTGGGCAAAAACACTTTGTAAATGAGAAAGGTCAGAGGGGAATGGTCAGATGGGTTCAAGCTGACGGGTAGGTGACAGCAACTCAAATAACCACGTGTTACAACAGCGGAGCATCTCTGAATACACAACACATCAGCCCTTGAAGTGGATCCCATGCCTAACCTTGTGGAGCAGTCGACAGTGCTAGGGTAGCAGAGGACCACAAACACACACTCGGTGGCCACTGTATTAGCTACAGAAGATACCTAATAAAATGGCCACTGAATGCATTTGCAATTTTTAGATTGTGCTACCACACATTATAAATAGATTAGAAGAAGTGAAAGAGTAGAGCTCCTTAGAATTCACTGGGGAGAAGGGCAGAGAAGATGGAGAGTTAGGGAGAGTGGACACTGGCAGTCAGAACAGAGAAAGCATTGGATTCCACCCACCCTAGCAGTCACCTATTCACCAAATTGCCATCAAGGACACACTACAGGTCCATCACCACCAGGGATGCACGTCACCTCCAAAGCTTCTTTGCTGTAGCTATCCAGCTTCTCAGCAAAACGCACTCAGGTGTGCTACCCTAACTGTCCCCTGCGCAGCATCTGTTAAATAGTCTTTCAACACACACAAAATGCTGGTGGAACACAGCAGACCAGGCAGCATCTATAAGGAGAAGCGCTGTGGATGTTTCGGGCCGAGACCCTTCGACAGGACTAACTGAAAGGAAAGATAGTAAGAGATTTGAAAATAGGAGGGGGAAGGGGAAATGCAAAATGATAGGAGAAGACCGGAGGGGGTGCGGTGAAGCTGAGATTTGGAAAGGTGATTGGCAAAAGGGATACAGAGCTGGAGAAGGGAAAGGATCATGGGACGGGAGGCCCAGGGAGAAAGAAAGGGGGAGGGGAGCACCAGAGGGAGATGGAGAACAGGCAGAGTGATGGGCAGAAAGAGAGAGAGAGAAAGAAAAGGAGGGGGAAAAACACTAAAATATATCAGGGATGGGGTAAGAAGGGGAGGAGGGGCATTAACGGAAGTTAGAGAAGTCAGTGTTCATGCCATCAGATTGGAGGCTACCCAGCTGGTACATAAGGTTTTGTTCCTCCAACCTGAGTTTGGATTCATTTTGACAGTAGAGGAGGCCATGGATAGACATATCAGAATGAGAATGGGATGTGGAATTAAAATGTGTGGCCACTGGGAGATCCTGCTTTCTCTGGCAGACAGAGCAAAGGTATTCAGTGAAACGGTCTCCCATTCTGCATCGGGTCTCACCAATATATAAAAGGCCACACCTGGAGCACCGGACGCAGTATACCACACCAGCCGACTCACAGGTGAAGTGTCGCCTCACCTGGAAGGACTGTCTGGGGCCCTGAATGGTGGTGAGGGAGGAAGTGTAAAGGCAGGTGTAGCACTTGTTCTGCTTACAAGGATAAGTGCCAGGAGGGAGATCGGTGGGAAGGGATGTGGGGGGGGGGGGACGAATGGACAAGGGAGTTGTGTAGGGAGCGATCCCTGTGGAAAGCAGAAAGAGGGGAGGAGGGAAAGATGTGTTTGATAGTGGGATCCCGTTGGAGGCGCTGTGCTCCACCAGCATTTTGTGTGTGTTGTTTGAATTTCCAGCATCTGCAGATTTCCTCATGTTTACTGTTAAATAGTCTTTTCTGCTTTCCTTGTTCTGTTGATAATTATTGAGTGTGTTCATCTGTTCACATTTATTGAAGTCTGATTATTGACATTTACACATGTGACTATTCTGCTGATTTTTGATTGCTCGTGGCTGTTTGCACTATTGTCTGGTACATTGTTAGTTGCTTTGTGTTGTCTGTTATGGTATTGTCCCGTGTTTTAGGCTTGGCACCAAGCCATAATCATTTCAGGTGTGTTTCATATATTGGCAATAAAGTGATTCTAATACTAATATTGATGCACATCAAAGTGGAGACATTTCCAGGGCCTGATGGATCTATCCTAGGGTGTCCCAGGGGCAAGTGAGGAGATTGCTGGGGCTTTGATGCTTTTTTTGCTAAAGAGGAGGCAAACATTTTTGAGGCACAGCTGAGGTACTGGAAGACTGTCGAGTAGCTAACATTGGTCTCATGTTCAAGAAGAGTAGTAACGCAAGCCAGGAAAGTAGAAGCCAGTGTGCCTTATGTCAGAAGTAGAGAAACTATTGGAAAAAGTTACCTTAGGTACTAGATTTATGATCACATACAAAGAGAAGAACTGTTTAAGAAGAATCAACTTGGTTTTGTCCCTGGAAAATTGGATTAAGTTTTTTATTCTGAGGAATTACTCAGAAAATAGACAGAGGCAAGGTAATACAGAGGCCTTGTAATACATTGACTTTGGCAAAAAAATTGCCACGATCCTCAGTGATGGATTGGTCCAGAAAATTAGTGCACTTGGGATCCGATGCGCTTAGGCAAAGTAGATCCAAAATTGGCAAGGTGAGAGGAGAAGGAGGGTGGTGGTGAAGTGTTGTTTTTCTGACTGGAGGTCTGTAAGCAGAGGTTTACTACAGAACTGGTGCTGGGAACTTAGTTGTTTTGTCATTTATAGAAACAGCATAGATGAGAATGTTTGTGGTTACAGTAAATCTGTTGATAACTTAAAATGAGACAACAAAGAAAATCGTGAAAGGGTACAGAGGTATAAGACCAGCTGGAATGGTGAACAAAGTCTACATTTCAATTTCAACATTTAAGTAAAGTTTGGATAGGTACTTGGATGGTAGGGGCATGGAGGGCTATGGTCCCATTGCATGGCAATGTGAATATGCAGTTTAAAATGTTTGGCACTGACTAGATGGGCTGAAGAGCTTTTTTCTGTGCTGTCCTCTTCTATGACTCTCTGACAAGGTGACATTAGGATCGCCTAATACCGGCAGGACACGTGCAGTAAATGGCAGCCACATTAGGAATGTTGATGGACAGAGGGAACTTGGGGTGCAAGGTTATAACTCTGAAAATGGTGACGGAGGTGGACAGGATGGTGAAGGTTTCCCTTCATAGGTAGTAGTACAGACCGTAAGATTTGGGACATTATGTTGCAACTGGTCAAGGCATTGCTGGCCACATTTGGAATATTATGCACACTACTGGCCACCCGGCTAAAGGAAAGAGGAGGAGGAGTGCAGAAGAAATTCACCAGGATGTTGCCTGGATTGGAGAGTTTTACTAACACAAAGCGACTGGATATGCTGGAAGTGTATTCCTGAAGATGTAAGAGACAGAGGTTTATAAAATTATGAAGGCGTAGCTGTGGTAGATAGTTACAATCCTCTTCTAGGGCTGGGGGAATCTAAAACTAGAGGACATAGGTATAAAATGATAGGGGAAACATTTAAAGGAGATTAGAGGAGCAGGATTTTCTGAGAGGGTGGTGGATTTGTGGAACAAACTGCCAAGGGTGGTAGAGGTAGAGTATTGTGTGAAAGCCTTAGGCACATATTTATAGCTCGGGCGTCACCTGCTTCGGCACAGACAGTACTGTTGTAATTTTATGTACTGCATTGTACTGCCGCCTCCAAAACAAAACAAATTTCACGACTTATGTGAGTGATGATAAATCTGATCCTGATGTGAGTCTCTACTGCAGACTGAGAGTGGGAAGGGGGTGAGGGAGAGGGGAATCACGTTTGGAAAAAGGGGAAGGGAGCTGACAGCACCAGAGAGACATTCTGCAAAGATCAATAAGCCAAGTTGCTTAGAATGAAATGGCCTTGCCTAGGGTCTCTGGGCTGGGTGTGTCTGCACCCATGCCACCCCCTCTCACCACATCCCCCCACCCCGCCCCTGGCACTCCTTCACTGCCAGCTGTACCACAACCCTCCCGCGGCTCTCCACCCTCGCCATTGCCGACATCCTTTGCTCCCGCCAGATCTACAAACTCGCTTTTTCCGCTCCACGTTGACAAATACAGTACTGTACAACAGTCCTAAACATCTTAGCTATATACCCAAGACATCTGCACAGCGCTGTAGGTAACATTGCAACAATTTGAAAAAACATTTTGGATAGATACAGGCAGAAGGAAAGTATAAATACTCATGCGGCAAATGCAGGAAAAGTAAATTAGCATCATGGACGGATTGCGCCGAAGTATCTCACTCCGTGCTGTACGACTTCATGATAATGAGATATCGAGTCGTGAGAAGCTACTGCGGTAAGGTAGCAGATATTTAGAGGCTGCCTTGGGCGATTGATTATCCCTGTGATAAAGGGGAGAAATATTACATTAAGTGTCAACTTTCGAAAGAGCCATGGGACACCCTTCCTTCTTTCGGGCTATTCCTTTGTAACCACGCTCTGAGAAGGACAGTTCCCAGTAACCAAAGACCCGCCTTTTATGCAGTGGTAATAGACATTCGGATTGTGGTCAAATTATGTGGAATCCCACTATCAGGAACATCTGAGGCAGCGAGTTTAGGTCCTGAGGACACTGAAGGGGCTACGCGCCAAACGTACCCACGTCGGAAAGCCAGTTTGGAAGGGCAATGTGGCTTCCTGATTGGGGCGAGCGGGAGGTGTCGGGGAGCGGAGAATTACCAGCACTCTTTGCCACGACAGAAGCCGAGCAAGGAAACATTACAGAGGGGGTTGCGAATCTGCGGCGCCCGCTACCCTCAAGAGGGCTGAGGGTCTCAGTAGTCGAGGCTGTGGTTATGATCAGAGTTCCTGAAGATCGGGCATGAAGCCAGTGACTGACTGGCACCAGGGCCCATTTCCAATAAAATTGTACCTAGTTCCAGTTCTTCAGTAGAAGCATCACGAGCTGACTTTATTCACTGAGTTTTATCATTTTAATGCCAACCTCATTGCCATCTTTGGTTCTTTTTCTAAATGAATTGCAATTGGGCGTTCAGACATCTGTCTCTCCATCAGCCACTTTGCACCTCTGCTTCCTAGTTGTAGGGGCTCGAGTTTAGGAGGAATACAAAAGGTTGTGATTAACTGTACGAACTTCTTTTTAAGCCAGTAACTGAATTGACAGGAATTAGACCAAGATCAAGTGCTTGTGATTAAACGGTTGTAATGGCCAGTTTATTCGTAACTCTAAAGCACAGTGCAATTTATGTAGGAGTGCATGAGGGAGTGTTTGAATGTAAGAGGTTGCTTTCTGCCTCCTACCGTCCATATCCAACCGCTGGATGATCACTTCTAGTTCCACTTCATTCGGCATGTAGCCCAGAGATCGCATCGCCATCCCCAGTTCCTGCTTCGAGATAAACCCGTTTCCATCACGGTCAAAGACTTTAAAAGCCTCCCGAATCTCTGTAGGGAGGAACTAGGTTTAATGAAATTTATACTGACGTTAATATATAGTAAGTTGATTTATAATATTGTGGTTATGTAAAAGTTATTGTAATGTCTGGGAAATACAGACACAAGCCCAATATTTCGCGTCGTTTTCAATCGATATTTTCAGCGATCTTGTGTTGTTATTGCTTTGGAATACCTTTGCAAGATTCATGACCAAACATGTCGCTCTCCTCAGCATTTACCTGTGGAACCAAATCGTGAAGGTAATCATGACAAAATTTTCAAAGTCGCCAGGGATCTCACGAATAAATGCAATCTTTGCTGTATGCATCTAGCAGCAGGTTGTTTAAAGGGGATACGGACAGTGTCACGGTGCACAAAACGCTCTCATCAAAGTTATCCAGAGCGGAAATGGACGAATGAGAAATCACAGCAGCAGGTTCGCTCACTGGTACAGGAGCAGTTCATTACGCCCAGATATGCCTTTATTATTTGCCTCTAATTTCTATAGATTAATTGAGAGGATGTTTGATGTTTAAAGCTGAAGACAGCAAGCCTCGAAGTAAAAAGGTGACTTCAGTTCTAAGGAGCATTCTGAACGGATTAATCCCAAGAATAAAAACAATTAATTCCAACCTGCAAGAGAAAATTGTCTTTAGTCTTGCTCCCCACCAACAGCAAATGAAAACAGTACTAGCTGACGCGCGCTGAATATCAATGCTTCGCGTTGTAGTCAAATACACGACTCGTAACACCGAGACCGTCTTCCTTCCTTCAGTAATCCGCACGCATTTGTGACAGTGTTTAACTTGGGGGGGGGGCTTTTCTCTCTGTATATCTTTCCCCATCTCCCCCTCACCTGTCTGCCTCCCGTCCAACAGTTCCACAGTCAGATTCCTGTGTTTTAACTACAGAAAAGAAAGACCATATTCGTCCGTGGCACAGTTTTGGGTGGTGACAGACCCGTTACCGCAGCTCGGTGATTTAGCATAGAGCAAACATCTCACTGTCCTCACAGGTAACACGGCTAAGACAGAGATGAATAACACTAACCTTCCAGTTCATCCTCAGGTATGTCTATGGGGTCTTGGTTGGAGAGAATATCAGGGATCGTGTAGATACCCCTGTACATTAAAGTCGCTGTCACTGGGTGCATAGGCATCTTGAATCTTTAGATCACAGAGGTGCTTTGCTCGGATCTTCATACGGCGAGTTTGAGGTTCCCGTTCCCCTCGATCACTTCCAGTGAAATGGCACTCGGCAGCCAAGGACAGGACATGGTGCTCTGGCTTTAATATTTGCGAAAGGATCCGCGGTAAGACTCCATCCGTTCCCCTGCGATGTTGGGAGCTGCGAGTCCCGTGCCCCCCTCTATGCCCGCTCCCTCACAGTCTGACACGTGGCTTCAGACAGGAAAATTCTGTCTGACACTGAGGAGCAACCTGCAAAATGCCTTGGAATCCAGTCAGGTCGCAGCCGGCTAGGCTGCTCCAGCGTCGAGACCTTCTTGAGATGTAGTTAGGTTCCCGGAACGTGATGGTTCATCGCCGACAGCGGCAGCTCTAACCCTCCCCTATCTTCAAACCATCACCCCAGGCATTGCAAAGCATGAATCATTCATTCCAAAATACAGTTTATTTGCTTTCATATTCACATCGACCAAATGTTGTGTGCGCACCAATCCACAATTTGCAAACAAAGCACAACGCCAGATTAAATAAAAACCACATCTGAATGTTGGTTTTGATTATAAATCTCAATCCAGTCAAACAGAAGCCGGCAATTGAGCAGGTTGAAGCGCGCCACTGGGACTGCGCCGGGGAAGACGGTATCAGCGAATAAAAATGATCTCACGGGATCCGACCAGTTAAATAAGGAAGGGACGAGCGACCCTCGCCAGTCAAAACACTCAGACGTGTCGACTCATTGAGGAACTGAAGGAGACATTGGTTACCGCTGCTTGCTTAATGCAAGAAACCAGCACCAACACGCAACGGAGGCAACCTGTTCCTTCTCGATTCCACAAACTATTTACGACGTGGGGGTTAGAAGCAGGCAGGTGAACATAATCGACATTTAGGCTGCTGTGATCTTTGCATATTTCACATGTTGAGAATTTCTCTAAGGCTTCGACTAATGCCATTACCGCTGTGTTGATTTGCCGGCTCAGAGATGGCCTGCTTTGTGTTTTTTTCCCCACTGAATGGGCAAAACAATAAAGAACCCCCCTCCTCCCCCCCTCCCGATCTATTCTCGAGTTCATTTGCTATCTGTTTGGACGTAACTCACCAGTCCGAACCTGATCTCAAAAGGGAGCATTTTAGCTTTCTGGAACGTAAGTCTTCTTAATAAAACCGAGAGTAATGCCCCTCATTCTCAGCACAGTTCTGTACCGGGCAAAGTGATCGGAATAAATCCTAAACTTTCTTCTTTCCGCACGCTTTCCGTGAAAACCGCGGTCAGCTTATAGCACAAGTACGAGGACTCATTTGGTGAAAAATGAAGTTGGCAGTCTCGCTGTTAAATGAAACTTTAAGGAACTTTAATGAAATAATAATTGAGGGACGCATCTGCCATATGAGCTGTGTGTGACTCGGTACTGTGTTCTCAACCTTGGCCTCCGAGGAACGCTGTTTCGTTCGCCTGTGTTCATGTGTCGGGTTGATTGACAATTAAACTTGAAAATGAGGGTGATTGTTATAGGTAAAAAGGATACAAGACGTAAAGAATCGAGGCTTCGGAAGAAGGATGACCGGGCATTGATACTTGTTGGCAAGCTAGTTACGACGATGACGAAGATAATTGCGCGGGACAGTCAAAAGGATCAATTGACACTCTTAACTTTAAAATGTGAACGAGTTATGTAATAGGTAAAGTAATGCTTAATGCACACGATTTAATTGTCTTACAAATATCCGATTGCTGTATTTGCATTTGACACTGGTGATCTTAGGAAGGGTCACGGTTAGCACCATGATTTATTAATTATTTGCATCAGGACACAGACTCAAGGAGAATATAAGCAGGGTTCCACAAACACAAGAATAAATGGAAGATATCGGACTGAAAATAATTAGAAACAATGGCAAAATTATAATTAAATCACACATTACCGATAATTAGAAGTAAATTAGTTATCAACACAGGTTTCCTTTCAAAAAGAGATGAAGATTTCTTTTATAGGTGCATTAATTTATTTCAATTATCTGATTTGTGTCACGCCAGGCAGTGCTGCACACATTCTAATTTTTCAGTCCCTAATCTTCAGACTAAACAAATTGTGAGAATATTTTGAATGAGATAAGTATTTTGAATACAACCAAAATATAATTTTTAAGACTGCCTCTATCCCTTCCTAACTGAACACTTGATGCAAGTGTAGTATTTATATTTTAATTAAACATTTTGAATAGCAATGTTATTATCCATCATCTGCTTGGATAATTATCAAAGCCTTCACTGAATTAGGATTGGAGCATTTGAAAAAAAAAGAGGAAAGGAACAAATAATTGTACAAATTCAGATAGAAACCTTCTGAAGTGCAAGTTAACATGGATGAAATTGCTTCAAGATGTATATCAACATGACGACATACAACCCTTCTGCCAATTTTAGCATTCAATGATTCCATAGTTATAAAGTTCAAGTACAGTGTCTGCCTTGGTATCATCATTATCCATTGATTTAGTAAATGATAAATGATCACTCTCAGATTTAAAATTAGCAAATGGCAAAGCTTCAATTGCTATTTTGGAAGAAAGAGTTTCAAATTTCTGAAGTTATTTGTATTTGGACATTATTAAACACTCCTATGAGTTTTGGTGTTCACTGCCTCAAGTACTAAACTCTTCATGAGGAAATTTTCCCATCTATCTGTCACTTTCCCATTATGACTTAAAAACTTCCAGTCATCCAGAGAGTACAGCTGAAGTCTGTGGAATTTCTTCTCATGATGAGCATTTGAGAAATGATACTGGTAAATCTCCACCGCTTTCTCTCTAAAGGCAATACACTCTTCCCAGAATCATCCCGAATACTCCAAATGTGGTCTAATTAAAGCTTAGAACAGATACACTATGCCTTCTACCCACTAGTAAATCTCTTGATGTAAGAGATACCAGCCCAATATCATCTCAGTACCAAACATCTTATTGAATTATGTACATTGACCACAAATCTCATTAGATTTTCATTACTTAGAAAACACTGCCCAAAGTGTATAGTTTAGTTTATAGCATTTACCAATTTCCTCATTCACAATCTGTTAATAGGTTTGTAATTTTATACTACACCTATATTCACCTACCCTTTAAATGTGCCACGTTTGAAACATGAGCTGGCCTGCTCAGCTCATGGAGGTGAGAATCCTCATTTCAAATTATTCTGGCTTTAATACATCCTGACACTTTGTGGGTGCAGCCCGATTGACAAAACACAACCCATCGCTATTCCCATAAAGGCTCCACTGCTTATTTCAAGCATAAAGGCAGCTCCAAGGACAAAGTGATTGATGGCTAAAGCTTGTTTGGAATCACAAGTGTTTCTCAGGTAGAGTGCCCGATGGCACCTATTTCTTCACAGGATGAAATCTCCCTGGCCTTGTAATCCTAGATAATCTACCAACCAAGTGATTATTGTCCTTTACATGCCTGGCAACTGAGAGCAATAGCTATCATGTTGAAACTTCTATGTTGACCATGCACCTGCAATTTATTTAATTTCTTCTGTACTTGTGAGCCATGGATCATAACCTATTCTTTTACTCCAACATTTTAGGCATTCTTCTTTTATGTTCCACTCCTGATTTTACATCATTACTTTCACTTTTTCTCTCTCTTCAGTGCCCAGAGCACAACTGCAGAATTTTATTTGTGCTCTGAATTCTGCTGTTTCAGAATTATTATCTATATTTCTTCTTCTATGTGTATACAGCCTCCATTTAGTCTACACAGTTACTTCCGTAAAGCCTCAGTCAGATGGGGGCAGCCCAACACTTCCAACCTGCTGGAGGAGCTCGGCAGGTCGGACAGCGTCTATGGAGAGGGATAAAGAGTCAATGTTTCAGGCTGAGACGTTTTATCAACACTGGAAAGGAAGCAGGAAGAAGCCGAAATAAGAAGGTGAGAGGAGAGGAAGAAGTATAAGCTGGAAGGAGATGAGTGAGGGAAACAGTAGGTGGGTGGGGAAAGAGGGGGACTGAGGTGAGTGATTAGGAGGCGACGGGTGGAAAAGGTGAAGAGGAAGGATAGGAGAGGAGAGTGGGCCGTGGAAGAAAGGGAAGGAGGAGGAGGACCTCCAGAGGGAAGTGATGGCCAGGTGAGGAGGAGAGAAGGGGTAAGTGAGAAGCCAGAATGGGGAATGGAAGAAGAGTGAAAGCGTAGGTAGGAGCTACTACCAGAACCTAGATGTTTCCAGCATGTCCATGCCATCACAGTTTAAGCAGCTGAACTCTGAAAGAGGAGGCTGCTTAACTTGCACTTGAGAAAATGGAACTTTTCTTTCCAACCTCACTTCCTCAATGGCTCAGACAATAAACATGATATTATGTCTTTTAATTCAGTGATAGAGTTGTACAGTATAGAAGCAAGCCCTTTGGCCCAATTCCTTCATGCCAACCAAGACATCTATCTAAGCTAATCCCATGGTCCTGCATTTACCTATCCAAGTGGCTGTAGTTTTAGACATTGTGATTGTACCTGCCTCTACCACCTCCTCTTTGATGTACTCAATACCCACTGTGTGAAAAACCTTCAGATTTCCTCACCTTATACTGATGTCATCTACGTTTAGTCTTTCCTACTATTAGAAAAAGACGGTGGCTATCAATGACATTCATAATTTTACAATCCTCTATAACTTCTGTTTAAATTGTATTGGAATATGTGGTGGCACTTGCAGACTATTCCTGGCATAGCCTTAGGTTGGTCAAAAATGCAGCACAGAAACTGGCCCTTCGGCCCATCTAGCCTGTGCCAAACCATTTAACTGCCTGGTCCTGTTGACCTGCCACTGGGTCATAGGCCTCAAACCCCTGCCATCAATGTACCTATCCAAACTTCTCTTTGGCAGCTCGTTTCACAGTCTCACGTCCCTCTGAGTGAAGAAGTTTCACCTCATGTTCCCCTTAAACTTTTCACCTTTCACCCTTAACCCATGGCTTCTTGTTGTAGTCCCACTAGTTGTGTTAGTTGTTAACGTGAACAATGCATTTCACTGTAGCTTTCAATGTACCCTTGATAAATGGATAGACTATCAAACAGTACAGTGCAGGAACAGGCCATTTGTCCCATGATGTTGTTCCCAACCATCTAAAATGAAAATCAACCCACCCCCAAACAAATCCCTACTATGTACTCTTCCTATCCCTCCATCTTCCTCAGCTTCATGTGTCTATCTAAATGTCTCATAAACACCTCTAATGTATTTGTCTCTAACGTCATGCAGGCAGCACATTCCACCACTCTGAGTACAAAATAATTACCCCTCACAGCCCCTTTGAACCTACCTCCTCTCACGTTAAATGCATGCCCTCTGGCATTAGGCATTTCTATCCTGGGGAAAAGATACTCCCTGTCTACTCCACCTATGCCTCTCATAATCTTATAAACCTCTATCAGATCTCCCCTCAGCCTCCGGCACTCCAGAGAAAACAGCCCAAGTTTGTCCAGCCGCTCATGCCCTCTAAACCAGACAGCATCCTGGTAAACCTCTTCTGCCCCCTCTCCAAAGACTCAACATCCCTCTTATACAATGGGCCAACCAGAACTGTATGCAATACTCCAGATCTGACCTAACTAGAGTTGTATAATTTGAATCATCTTGTAATCTTTGAGCAGAAGTTGTTGTGGAGCACCTTTTGATACTTCTTACAACCTGCATCTTCATTTTCCAAAAAAGTTCATTACGGTTCCAATTATTGCCTGTCTGATATGTCATTGAATTGCAGTGATTTAGACTTGTGGGAGCAGAAAGAAGAGCAAGGAATTTCTAAGACAGGTTGGTCAGTGAGGGTTTAATACTAGAGCATCTCTGTATCTGTTGCCATTGTGATTCTTGGTGGTCAGTTGCAGTTTGAATAACCAAAGTAAGAGATTATCTGAATACTTTCCAGTTATGTGTGTAGGTGGCCGAAAAAGTGAATAATTAGCATGGTTAATGGAGTTCAGAAGTTCAAAGTGCCACATAAAATTATTGTCAAAGTACATATTATGTTACACATGCAGCATTGAGATTAATTTTTTACAGCTATATGCAGGAAAAGAAATAAATTTTTGGGCTGTTTCAATTGGGGAAGTAGGTTGGTTGAAGCTTCATCCCTTCAGAGCTAAGTGTATTTCACCACAGTCCTGACCTGCTTTGTAGCTGGCAGGAAAGTTTTTGGGTGCAAGAGCTCAGAGCACAAGGGATTCTGCGGGTGCTGGAAATCCAGAGCAAATCACATTCAAATTGCTGGAGGAACTCTGCAGTTCAGGCAGCACCTATGGAAATGAATAACAGTTGATAATTTGGGCCGAGGCCCTTCCTCAGGACGAAGGAAGGAAGGGGAAGATGTCTGAATAAAAAGGCGGGGGAAGGACAAGCTAGAAGGCGATGGGTGAAGTCCGGTGGATGGGAAAGGTCAAGAGCTACAGAAGAAAGGATCTGATAGGAGAGGAGAGTGGACCGTAAGAGAAAAGGAAGAAGGAGAGCTGATAGGCAGGTGAGGAGAAGAGTTAAGAGGCTAGAGTAGGAAGTAGATGAGGGAAGTGGGAGGGGAAAAGAAAAAATTACTGGAAGGAGAGATCGATGTTCGGGCCATCAGGTTGGAGGCTACCTAGGAGGAATATGTGGTGTTCCTCCACCCTGAGAGAGACCTCATCTTTGTGTAAGAAGATATCATGGACTGACATGTCAGAACAAGAATGGTGATAGGAATTAAAATAGTTGGCCACCAGTAAATTCCTCTTTTGGTGAACGGAGTGGAGGTGATCATCGTCTAAATACTCTTTTAGCCATAGCGTTTATGTGAGTGTTGAGCTGAATTTCCGGTCAGAAGTGACATCCCAGGATGTAAATGATAAAGTGGGCTGTTCTTAAATTGTCTTTCATAATGGAGATGATCATTGCCTGGAATTGTATGGAGTGAATGCTATACTTATTTCTCAGTCAATGCATGAATATTCATTCATTGCTGCATACAGATCTGCGTTGCTTCGCCTTTTGGAGCAGGTGGAAATGGAATTGACTCCTGTGCAATCATCAACAAACCTCCTCAGTTCAAAACGTACCATAGAAGAGGATTGAATTTTGCAACCAGTTCCAGTTACCTCTGTGCAAGATGTGGCCCGGACTTGAGTGTTTTGCATTTTAGTTTAGCCAGAACTTTCTGAGGTCCTATTTGGTCAAATCTTGCCTTGAAATCTAAGGCTGTCATCTCTTGAATTCAGTTCTGTGGCCTTTCTTTGCACTAAAACTTCTCTGTTGATTTTGACAGGTGAACATATGTATCTGTCTCCCTCGAGCTGGTTTCTGATGGTTCAGATTGTGATCTTCCTATGCTTTAGGTCAGTAGGAAGTGTTTGGTTTGGTGATTTCACTGTCATAGGTACAATCTTTGCATTCTTGATCTACAGGACAAATACATACATTCAAGCAGCTCTTGAAATGTCTGTCACAAGTTGTAATATTATTGGAGAAGTGCAGTATGATGTTCTCTTAAGGGATTGTCTATTAGTGGGTGACTTAATCTAGAATGTTAAGGAGGAATTCCTTAATGAGGAATGCCAGGGTGTGACTTGGTTTAACATGGGGAGAATTCTTGAAGAAGTGTCTCGGCCCGAAACGTCGACTATTTACTCCTTTTCATAGATGTTGCCTGGTCTGCTGAATTCCTCCAGCACTTTGTGTGATGCGTCATTATCTTCTTCCAGCTCCACTTGGTTGGATCCCTCCTGGTCTGGAACCCCCCTCTTCACTTTACCCGCCACGGGTGACCCGACCAGGAGCTAAACTCCAAACAGCATCTCTCTTGGGATGTCAGGAATTCTCAAGCCTCTCCACCACACCAAGGGGACAATCCTTGGAGAAGTAACATTACTGAATGTCCACCCAAAGTCAGGAAGAGGAACACTGTCAAACTGTGTGGTATTTCCATCTGTTAGATTGTCCTAATGCCTTTAAATTTCACTGAGTCTGGACCCTATGGAGAATTTTCTCTGCAGTCCATCAAACACTTCAACTTTCTGTGACTGCATTATTAGGTGAATGATGAGTTATGTATAAACGAATAACAGAATGATTTTTGCTGCAAAGGCAAATAGGGGTTCCGTCCCTGGAATCAGAATCCCCTATGCTCAGAACAAACTATTGAGAAAGTGGATGATTTGTACAAAGTACAGACAAAATGCAGTTAATCTCAATAATTTCATTTAGTTCAAGAGTTGTGATAATGAAAAATTTTATCCATCTCAGCATTATTGTCTTAGAGGAATGGGATCACAGCTAACAGTAGTTTCGTCTTCAAGAAGAGAATAAGGCACAAGAAAGGGTTCAAAGCTTGTGCTGGAATGGAAGGATGCTTGTGTGTATGTGTATAAATGTTTGAATGAAGCACAGCATTTTGAAAGAGCAGTCAGTAAAACCCATGGGTTTTGGAAAGAGTGGCATAGCGTAGAAGGGTAGGAAGGTTATGTTGAACTTTTATAAAGCACTGGTTATCTACACCTGGAGTACCACCTCCAGCTCTATCCCACACACTCAAAGGAAGTAGTGAAGGTCCTAGAGCAGGAACAATCGTTCAATAGTTCCATTTAATGTCTGAAAATGTATACAATATACAACCTGAAATTCTTGCTCTTTGCAGACATCCATGAAAACAGAAGAGTACCCCAAAGAATGAGTGACAGTAAAAACCAAGCAAGCAATAGCAAAGTCCCTAAGAGAGACAATGATCTGCAGTACAACATTCAACAGGTTCTCTCTCTCTCTCCCCAATAAAGGGACAGAGAGGAGTCACACAGCGAGAGGTGAGACTAACTAAAGTAATAAAGAAAGCAGAAGTTGTTTTGGGGGATAAGGGATTGTACCTACAAGGTTACAATTCTCCTCGGAACTAAATGGATTGACAGTGAAAGAATGGAAGCATTCAAGATCATCGAGACAGGGTAGAAAGTCTGCCATGGTGGCAGAGCTTGGGACATTAGAGTTTGGAGCTCAACTCCAGCGCCCTCTGTAAGGAGTTTGTACATTCTCCCCATGACCACAGTGGTTTCCTCCGCATGCTTCAGTTTTCTCCCGCAGCCCAAATTGTCCTGTAATTAGGCTGGGATTAAATAGGTGGGTTGCTGCATGGCGTACATTGTTAGGCAAGAAGGACCTGTTCAGTACAAAACCTCTAAAGAAACAAAAAACTACTTAAATAAAACCAAGAAGCTCTTCTCATTCTCGAGTAATTCATGATTGGAGAAACAAATTTAAAGTGAAGGACAAAAGGTGATGGGGAGAAACTTTTCCTATGTAGAGATTAATTATAACCTGGAACTCACTGCTTTTAAGGATGGATTTTAAAAGGGATTTGAACAGGCACTTGACAGAAAGCAATATAAAGAGTGAGGGAGTGGAACTGATTATACACTTTACAGGGAGCTCGCCTGGACATTATAGACCAATTGCATTCCTCCAGTGAAATAATAATTCTATGATTCTGTGGTTCCATAAATTTTTAATTATGTTTACTGCTCGATAAGGAAGGGCCCATTTCTGGCAGTACCCCTAAGGACCGAGTGGATCAAGAGATGTATAACTCAGTGGAGAGCATCCTGGAATAGTAATATTGTAATACGAAGCTTAGATTTGTTATAGAGAAGACTAATCAGAATAGAATAAAAATATTTGACTGATTCTTGAGAGCTGAGAACGGAAAACAAAAATTAAAACAAGCGCAGATGTTGAAAATGAGAAGTAAAATCAGAAAATGACTGGAAGCTTCGGCAGCACTCGTGGAAAGAGAAACGGATTAATGTTTCAGGCTGAAGATGCTTCATCAGGACTTGGAGAGAGAAAACATTGGATGATTTTAAGCCAATGGAAGGATAGGATACAGGGAATACTCCTCAAAGAGTGATGCCAAGGTTGCCATGGTGATAAGCTATCGATGAAGCTGTCTGGTTGATAGATTAACATGGGCAGTTAGAGAAATAATCAAAAGAAATAAAGGCCAGAGTTGTAAGAAAAGCCCAGCAGATAAGTCATTTTCAAGAGAGAGAGATCTCTATGTATCACTATAACGGATGGATATCCCACAGCAGAACAGGCCAGCTCTGATACCAAAACAGTAAGTAAGTTACCTCAGGATGTGGGATTTGTTTTTGTGTCCTCAATGCTCAGATGAAAGATGAAATGCTGTTCCTCAAGCTGACATCAGGTCACAACGTAACAATGCAGAGCGAGAGTGAGCTGAAGAATTCAATTGGTAGGAAGCTCAGGGCCATCCCTGAGGACTGGACACAGCTGCTCTACAAATTCTTCCTGCATTCGCTTACTTATTTGCAGAGGAAACTCCATGGCAAACATTGAATGCAGTATACTTGGGAAAAGTCCTGCTGCCTCATCTTTGGAAGGAGAATGGGGTTGAGAGGGACAGTATATCCGCCATGATGAAATGGTGGAGCATATTCGATGGGCTGAGTGGCCTAATTCTGCTTCTATCTCTTATGGTCTTTGGTTTCCTGGACAGTGAGGAGGAAAGGGGTGAAAGGATAAATGTTGCATCTCTTGCGGTTACATGGGAAGGGGACCGGTTAGAGATGGAAAGGATCAGTCCCTTTGTCCCATGGGAAAGAGCAGGTGAAGGGAAGATGAGTCCAGTGGTGGAATGTTATTGAAGGCAGTGGAAGCTGCCAAGGATAATCTGTTGAATCCAAAATCCAAAGGAGTGGAGAGTGAAGACCAGTGGAAGGAGAGGTGGTGAGAACAGAGGGAGGAGGGGTGTGCTCCCAGACGGATCAAGAATCCTTAAGACAGCAAGGAAATTCTGTTGGGGGGGGGGGTGAAGGCAGCAGAAGAAGTATTCAGTGTCATGCACGGGTACTGAATTTATCAAGAGGGGGAATTTATGCAAAGGTGATCAAACAAGCCAGGACTGCTATGGCGAAAAGTTGTCGATGAAGCTAAATGGTTAATAGATGAGTACGAGGTAACCTGAAAATGTGTCTGATCTGGGTAAATTGTTCTCAAAGATAGAAAAGTAATGAATAATGGGCAGCCTTTAAAGTGGAAAGGGAGAATAATCAAAGCTATGCTTCTTTGTATGATTAAGGCATTAGTCAGTTGAACAAAGCGGAGAGAAATAGCTCATAATGGATATCAGTTTGATAATGCAAAAAAGAATCAGGTTGCATATAATAAAATCCAATTGCCTGCCCTGTTAGTTCTCCACCCTGACCCCTGTCTCTATACCTGGTACATTTCTTCAACGATAAGATAGATAGGCAGATAGATAGGTGGATACTTTATTGATCCCAAAGGAAATTACAGTGTCACAGTAGCATTACAAGTGCACAGATACACAAATATTAGAAAGGAAGTACAAAAAGATAAGTTGCCTTAAAAATAAGATGTACAAATTTACAAGTCAAAGATGACAATATTTACAAGATTTCCAAGTTCAGACTAATAAGATGGTAGTGCAAGAATTAAGGTAATGTTATACAGTAATGGGTGCACTTTCACTCTGTCCAGATAATAAGTGATAGTAGTATTGCACAGAGTGTCTACGATAGCAGGGTGTGGTAAACAGAGCTCTCGTAAGCTGAGGTTAATAACAGTCTAACGGGACTTCCCAGGCTACAGGTTGACTCATTATAGAGCCTAATGGCCAAGGGTAAGAATGTCCTCATGTAACCTCTTTGAGGCAGTGCAGTTGTCTTAGTCTATTACTGAAGTGCTCCTCTGTTCAGGCAAGGTAGCATACAGAGTTTGAGAAACATTGTCCAGGATTGGCAGGATATTCTGGAGGCTTCTTTGTTCTACCACAGCTTCCAATATATCCAGTTTGATTTCTGCAACACAACTAGCCTTTCTAATCAGTTTATTGAGCCTGTTGGCATCATCCATGTTGATGCCATTGCCCCAGCACACCATCACATAGAATACTGTACTGATTACAACAGACTGGTAGAACATGTGAAGGAGAGGTCTGCATTCTCCAAAGGACCTCAGTCTCCTCAGGAAGTAGGGGCAATGCTGGCCCTTCTTGTACTCAGCCTCTGTGTTGGTGCTCCACTCAAGTCTGTCATCCAGGTGCACCCCCAGGTACTTGAGGTCCTCAGCATCAGTAGTAACAGGGAGCAGTTCAGCCTTGGTCCTCCTAAAGTCCATCACCATCTCCTTTGTCTTACTGATGTTGAGCTGCAGGTGATTCAGCTTGCACCAACTGACAAAGTTCTCCACCAGGGCCCTGCATTCATCCTCCTGTCCCCCCCTTTGTACACCCAACTATTGTTGGGTCATCAGAGAAGTTCTGCAGATGACATGACTCAGCGTTGTATCTAAAGGAACAGAAACAAAGAAACTAAGCAGCATCTGAACTTCTGCCTGGGCATGTTTTAGGTCTTCGAATGCAAGACCGATTGTAACAGTTTCAGGTAACCACCACTTTTTAAAATCACTCTCTCCCCTCTGTTTCAATTTGTTTCTTTCTTTCTGTTTCCTGCTGACAAATTTTAAAGTCATCTTCAGTCTGTACCCTATCACAAATGTTCTCTACGTTCTCTCTAACTCCCCCTCTCTCTGCAATTTTACTTGATGGCTTACTCTTTCATTTCAGAGGAAGGTTCCTTGACCAAAAGCACCAACTGTTTTACTTCTCCATTGATGTTGCCCAACCTGCTGAGTGCTTCCGAAGTTATTTTTTGTTTTTCTTTCAGATTTCAGCATCTGCAGTCTTTTGCTCCAAATGTATGGAAAAGGAGGAGAGGTGAAAGTGCGAAAAGAATTTTAAGAGCCAATATGAGCGTAGAATGGAAGCCAGAAGTGTTCTATGTGAACATTAACAGCAAAGTGGTTAGGTGAATGAGATGATAACGGGTAAAAATAGAAATCTACTGAGGGAGATGATGAGGTATAAAAGGATGCAAACATTGCCAGAGAATTGAAAAAAAGATGGGAATGATCAGGTTAACAGATAAGTTAAAAACAGGGAAGAGGGAAAGTAATGAAGATTGACATTGCTCTATTGGATTGATATCTCAGATTGGATGAGAAATGTTAAATCATCAGACATCTACTTGTCCATTTCTTCCTTAATTCTACATCCTTCAGAATGCTATACTACTTAGTTCAATTTAACATAAAATCAGAAAATGCAGAAATAACCCAACAGGTCAGGCAGCATCCATGGAGGGAAAATAGAGTTATTATTTCTTTCGACAGAACTGGTATTTTTGGTTATAATGGAATTTTTCCTCTATGTCCTATTTTTATTTCAGGTTTCCATCGTCCACAGTGTTTTCCTTTTATTTTGCTCTCTTCAATGTAAAAAATAGCTCTAAACATGGCATCATCTGCAGATTTTAAATTTGTGCTTTATCATTCACCCCATCCTCAACTCCCAGTGCCTCTCAATCCCCTATTCAATATATTGTATTAATCCATGCCAGGTGCAATAACAATCCCTGTCCTGATTCTGAGGGAACTTCATGTCATTCATTACTACTCTGCAGCTTAAACTCCTTGGCTAATTTTGTATTCTTTCTGTCACTGTCACTTTTATCCCGTGGGCTTCACTTTCATTTACAAAACTATTATATGCTGCTTCAATAAACACATTTTGAAAATCCAAATCAACTGAAATGCCCTCAACCACTGTCTCTGTTATATCATTGAAAAAGTCAAACAAGTGGTTAGACTTGATTTGCCCTAACAGATCTTTGCTAGATTTCCTTGACTGGTCCGTGTTTACTGAAGAGACTGTTGATTTCCTCTCACTGTATTACATCTAAACACTTCAAAGTTCAAAGTAAATTTAATACCAAAGTAAGTTTACAGCCCTGAGATTCATTTTCCTGCAGGCATACTCAATAAATCCCATAACCATAATAGAATCGATGAAAGACCGCACCACCTGGGTGTACAACCAGTATGCAAAAGACAACAAACTGTGTAGATACAGAAAGAAAGAAGAAATATTAATAATAATAATAAATATGCAATAACTATTTGGCCTGTGTGCAATGCTCCTTTGGTTGACATCACTGGATAGATTATGAAACCATATGTTTCACTTACTTTATTCCCTTTATGTTTGTTTTTTGTCTCGCATGTGATTCTGGATCTGTTGGAGCCCGGGATTTGTTGTTTGCAGATCGTTTGGGTGTTCCAGCGCTCAGCAGTTTTTGGGAGGATTCCGGAAGGCAGAGGCAGAATGCGTGAATCTTGTGGCGAGAAGGCGCTAGCCAATGTTCAACTCCATTTTGCTGATTGAAGCTTCCATTGTTCGCCGAGTGAAGTGACAAGGGAGATCGAAACGTCAAGGGGAATGTGGAAGTTTGGAGATCATTTGGGGGTTCCCGTGCTCCGCAGTCTCCGAGATGATTCTGGGAGATAGAGATAGTGTGCATGAACCTCATGGTGGGCAGACTGTGGGACGGGGTGCAAGGTGATGATTGACTATTTTTTGCTGATTAAAGCTTCCATTCTGCATCGATTAAAGCGACGAGGGAGATTGTAACATGAAGACAAATGCGGAAGGTGAGCCTGTCTTTTGTTCTGCTACTGGGGAGGGGAGAGCTTGCCGCCGTGCCCGGAGAATGTTACCCAGGTTTTCTGCATTTCGGATATGGACATGGACTTTTTCAGTATTATAACTTTTTATATTGTGTTTTTTGCCTGATCTTTCTCTTTTTTTGTGTGTGAGGAGGGATTTGGAGGATGATGTGCCTATTCCATTTTTGTTTGTTTTTCTGTGCGTGGAGGTGGGATTTGGGGGTCGATGATCATGTTGCCTTTCTTTTCTTTCTTGGTTTTGTGGCTATCTGGAGACGAAGAATTTCAGAGTTGTGTACTTTGATAATAAATTAACCTTTGAACCTTTGAACATGAAATGAGGAATCCTTGAAAGTAAATTCATATGTTGTGGGAATGTTTCAATGATGGGGACAAGCGAAGTTGAATGAAGTTATCCCTTGTGGTTCATTGTTGAAGGGTAATAACTTTTCCTGAAACTGGTGGCGTGAGTCCTGTATCTTCTTCCTGATGGCAGCAGTGAGGGGAGAGCATGTTCTGGGTGTTGGGGGTCACTGATGATGGATGCTGCTTTCCTGTGACAGCGTTTCATGTAGGTGTACTCAATGGTGTGGGGGGGGGCTTTACCCATCATGGTCCGGACCATATCCACCACTTTTTGTAGGATTTTGGTGTTTCCATACCAGGCTGTGATGTAGCCAGTCAATATATCCTCCACCACATCTATAGAAGTTTGTCAAAGTTTTAGATGTCATGCTGGATCTTCACAAACTCCTCAGAAAGTAGAGGCATAGCTGTGCTTTCCTTGTAATGGTACTTACCTGCTGGGCCCAGGACAGGTCCTCTGTAGTGTAGCACCAAGGAATTCAAAGTTGCTCTCCACCTCTGAACCCCAATGAGGACTGGCTCAAGGACATCTGAAAATCTGGCTGAGAAGTGCCACAACAACCTCTTACTTAATGTCAGGAGGACCAAGGAGATGATTATTGACTTCAGGATGAAGAGAGTAGAGGTGCCTTTATGTGGGACACTGTGCCGCTTAATTAGGAGAGGCAAAAAACACTTTCTAACTAGTGCCAGTTGTGTGCAATTATGTGGCCATTAGACTCTGCACTGCGTTTAGTGTGAACAGTTTTTAAGGTAGCATTGGTTGAGTGTGTTTATGTTCAAAAAGCAGCGATTCTTGTCAATTATAGTTGGTGAGAAATAAGCAGAAGGACAATTAGGAACTGTTTTGCTCACTGCAGGCTCAAGCATTGAAGCTTGGAAATGCTAGAAACAGCAGGGAATAAAAATGAAATGATTTCACTACCTCAACAGGTTAAGAACTACAAATAATTGGAAGGTATCGACAATCATCTTGTATCTACACCCAAGCACCTTAAAACTATGCCCCCTCATGATAGCATTTCAGCCCAGGGAAAAAGCATCTGTTATCCACATGATCAGTGTCTCTCATCATCTTTTACACCTCTATCAGGTCACCTCTCATCCTCCGTTGCTCCAAGGAGAAAAGGCCAAGTTCACTCAACCTATTCTCATAAGCCATGCTCTCCAATCCAGGCAACACCCTTGTAACTTGTGCACATTTTTTTTTACAAGAAAGAACACAACGAGAATGGGAAAGTCACAAAGTCCGATCTAGTGCAAAGTGGTGACAGTGTGGCTCTGATAGGTACAGACTAATGGTGTATAGGTGGTTCAAGAAGCCAATAGTTGAAGCAAAGTACTGTAGTTATTCTTAAGTCTGGTGATGTGGGACTTAAGGCTTCTGTACCTCCTGCATGATGGTAGTTGCAAGAAGATTACACAGCCCATGTAATAGGGATCTATGATGACAGACGTGGCCATTTTGAGGCAGTGTCTCATTGTAGATACCACCAATGGTGGGGAGGGATTTTCCTGGAATGTCATGAGGTTTGCAAGAAAATGTCAGGATAGTTGAGACAGTGAGAGTCAATGCAGGAAGAAAGCAAGGAAAGACAGGAGCAGATTTGTGATTTATGTATTTAAAGTTATGAAGAATAAATAAAGAGAAATGGTTGACGGAAATGATAACCAGATTTAAGGTGAATGGGAAACAACATGAAGGAGTCCAATTTTAATGCAATGAATTGGACAATGGAAACAGTTTCACTTGTGTTTGGGTAAATACTTGAAGAGTAATGCAATACAAAGATGATGGAAAGGAACCAGGACAAATTACTTCCTTTACAGTGAAGGTTTCATGGAATGAACAGCTTAACAGATTCTGTCCGTGCTATACTATTCGTCCAGCACTATTCTGTTTTGCCTTTATTCCATGATTCTATGGGCTGGAGAGTACCGCACTTACTTTTACCAGACATGATGGGCTGCTTGGTTCCTGGAGTTGTCATAGCCAGAGGTGGTAGTGGGAATAAGCTCCCACTACCTATAAAGTGCTCCAAATGGTGTGCGACTCTAACAGCCCCTGATAACCAAGTCCAACTCAGGGCCTTCATGTGTGGCTTAGCTACTAGGCCCTGCAGAACTGTTTCTACTGACAAGAGAAGGGGCAAAGGTGAATCACTGGTGCCTCAAAACCAGTTGCTTTGGGCAGGTGGTGCTCATCAGCCTGCCTAGGAGAAGGAAATCTCTGATTTTACACCTCCGCTGCCCTACAGCCATACCCACCCATGGGGAAGGCTTCAGGAGTAAACCCAGAGGAAGAAATCTGGAGCCGGGGCCCCTAATTCAGTTTGATGTTGTTTACAAATTCACTCTGGCAACCTCAGTGACGACACTGGTGTCAAGCTGTGTTGGCGCTTGCCCTATCCTTGGACTACATCAGTGACATTGAGAGGGGGAGCCTGCTGCATGGGCAACAGCTGGTTCTTCAAATCTCCCACCCAGGCTTGTGCCCTGGAGAGGACACAGTCCACAAGAGGTGCAAACCCATGATCCCCTGGGATCGATGGCTGCCGACTATATTGGGCTGTTTGAGTGGAGCCTTCATGACCAAGAGATGGAATAGACTCTGAACAATGAGAATGCCCAGACTGGCCACAGCCTGACAAGTTTTAATAACCTAAATGCCATTGAAATGCTTCTATCTGATAAGATAAAAGATGTAATTTTAAAAAGACCTGAAATATTCCCATGCAATTAAATCTAAATAATTCAGCCTCTAACCTTGATGCATTATCTTCTACGGGTTTGGCGAACCTTTACAAATGATTGAGTTTGCCATTGGTATGCCGTCCTTCCTCGGGAAAGCTGAGGACTAAGTGCAAAGTGTGGCCAAGCCCACTCTTTGTTCAGTTGCTGGGTTGAATGATAAGTCAAGACTGGATCACACATTTTTCAACACAAGACCAGAGGAATAAAAACCTAGGCGTTAGGCTGCATGTGGTCTTGTTATAAAGATAATATTTATTTTATAATTTGCTTCCTTGACTGAAATAATAATATATAATCTGAACAAGGCTCCTTCTAGTTTCTGAGTGTCAAAGACTGTTTGTAATATACAGTAATGTGCAAAAGTCTTAAGATCCCTAGATTTTTTAGTATGGTTTCAGATTGTATGGCCTCCATCGAGGCTGTCTGGAATGACCTGGAGAGATAGGAGCAAGTGAGACAGCCAAAGCCTGTGCCAAGTTCTCCAAGATGTTTGGAACAACATAGCAGACAATTTTCTTACAAACTGCACAACAGTGTATCCAAGAGAATTGATGTAGTTTTAAAAGCAAAGGGTGGTCACACCAAATATTGATTAGATTTCGATTTTTATTGTTTACAGCTCTTTATAGTAATTTTTTTTGACATTTATAAACCTTCCATTTCATTATTTTTGAAAGCATCTTTGCTTTACAGAATTCTTTTACATGTGCCGAAGACTTTTGTAGTCCTGTAAATTACTCACAACAGCCTATTCAAGTTTAGTAACTGTATTATGTGGAGAAAGATGGCAGTCAATTAATACCAGGCGGTGATGAGATAATTTGATCTGATAATCTGTTTTTGATCACATTGACTGAAAAATTAAAATTTGCCATAGTTCCAAGAAAATTGTCATGCCTTGCATCAGAAGGTGATAGGTATTTTTATGGTGATCTGGGGGCACGAGGAGCAGTGGTTATCGTTTCACAGGAAAGACAATACCTCAGGTGGTATTGTACTCCCAGAATACTGAATCGGGGGCTTTGCTATTGCTTGCATGGTTGGAGGTGGGGCTGGGGGTGGACTGACGCTTTCTGCTGAAACTAGTGGGAGGGGGAAGATAGATGCTTTGCGCTGTTTGTGCATGGGATGGGGAGGGAGGATTTGGGGCTCTAACATTTTTCTGTTCTTCATTCTTTGTGGTTTTCATTCTGTTTCATGGATGTTTGCAAAGAGAAATATATATATATATATATATTTCTAACTGTCTTAACATTAGATTTGGATCAGAATAGCAGATTGAAAGAGAAGTCTAAAAGGTTTCAAGTAGATGGAATAATAAAGCAAAAGATAATGGATAAAGTTGTTTATTTAAAAGAAAAGCAGGACTGAAAGGAATGATAAGAAATAAAATATAATGGATGCATTGATATAACCTGTCAGACTCTATCAATCTACTCAGGATCAAGGTATCACTTCTGCTCCTTCAGAGTACAGCTTCTTCAGTTTATTGTAACATAGCATTGATGCGAATGTTATTACATTCTTTACTATAAAAACTGATTCAACAGATGGCCAGTATTGTTGTCTATATAACGTTAGTGGGTTCTGCTGTTTTTATATGTCTTCCTAATTCACAAATTGCAGGAAACTTTATCCCAAAGCAATTTTTTTTTCTTACTTTTGGATTGTGATCCATTGAATTTATTGAGAGCGATTTATCATTAGATTTGACACAGAAGGTTATTGCTGTGAAAGTCGCAGGGAAGAATCTGGAGGCTACCGGAAAACATGCGTTGGATTATTGATGAAGGATTAAGCTGTGCTGTTCCAACCTGGTGCAGGTTATACACATAAAATATGTGCTCTCACCCTATTACTGTGATTGTATCATCCAGGCAGTGTTAATTCTGCTTCTTATTACATTTCATTAATTTTGCTTGGATGTGCTGAACAAAATTCTGCTCCCACCTCTTAAAAGGAAGGTGGACATCGCTTCCAGCTGCTGGTGGGAGGCACTCTACAGTTCTGAGAATAAAGCAGAAACAAGGTAACACATCTTCTCACAGACTCGTCGAATCATAGAAGCGTGTTGCATTGAAGCCAAGGTGAGCTGCACGATGCCCTTTCCAGCCCACCTTGTCCATGCTTATCTACACAAGTCATGGTTGCCCACATTACGTCTACATTCTTCTCTGTATTTTCTATCACAGTACCTGCCTAAATATTTTTAAACGTCGGCTGATGAGGTTCAGAATGCCATGGAGCAGGGCGAAACGGATAAAGGGGGTCTTCAAAGCCCTGTGTCCCAGGAAGCCACTTAGAATGAGGAGGTGGCCACCAGTGAAGTTAATGGCAGGATGGGAGCTGAAAGGATATTGTAGCAATGCTGCTGAAGCGTGGTCAGTGTCGGTGAAGATGCCATCACATCCTAACTCTCGATGAAAGAATGGCCTCACACTGCTCCATACAGAAGCTACTGAAATTAACAAAACATTCATTTGCCCATCTCACCTTCATACATTTGCAATTGCTACCACCTTATCCACATAATCCAGCACCAAGCAATCTAGCAATGACAATATATTACCCAGACTCATTACAATATGTTCACTTTTCCTTTTAGCACAAGGTTGGAAGTGAAGATCTTCACTGATTGTTGTACAAATTTCAATTCTGTTTGCAAGTCCTTGGAAAATCAACAAGCCCATGCCAATGTGCAGCATGTCCTAGCCAATATTCAAGAAGAGTTTGATCCATGGCAAGTAACCTTCACACTACAAAAGTCCCAGACAGTAGGCATCTCCAACCAGTTAGAGCAGGGGTTCCCAACCTGGGGGTCCAAGGACCCCTTGCTTGATAGTATTGGTACATGGCATAAAAAAGATTGTGAACCTCCTGGGACAGAGTCTAGCCACCTATCTTTGATATTTAGAGGCAGGGTTCTCCCATCAAAACTGTTGACCAGATTCTCAGTCAGATCATGTAAATGCTCTGGCTATGGCCCAAATTTAGGTGTTGGATCTCCTGAAATGAATGACTCATCTCCTTATACTTCAAAGCTTTTCTGCTATTAACAAGGCAAAAATCCGAGTCATAGAGACATACAACACGGAAACAGCCTTTGACCCAGCTGGTCCGTGTCAATCACTGCATCGTTGCCACTAGTCCCAGTTGCCCCAATTTAACCTATAAACCCCCAAGCCCCTCCCCTCCCTGTACTTATCCAAATGCTTCTTAAATGTTGCAATTGTACCCCCCTCGACCCTTCCTCCAGCTGCTCATTCCAGGTAGTCACTACCCTTTGTGTAAAGAAGTTACCTCTCAAGCCTCTTTTAAATCTCTCTCTTCGTATTTTGTATTTATGCCCTCTACCTTTGGGGAGAACAACCTTATTGATTGCCCTTATGATTTTGTGAACTTCTACGAGGTCTACTTCCACCATTCTCCAATGCTCCAAGGAGTAAATATCCAGCATGGCTAAACTCTCTCTGCAAGCCTGGTCCAGGTAGCATCCTCGGAAATCTCTTTTGCACTCCCTCCAACCTGACAATATCTTTCCTATAACAGCATGGCCAAAGCTGTACACAATACTCAAAGTGTAATCTTACCAATGACTTATACATCTGCAACATAACATCCCTACTCCTACACTCGATGCCCTGATTGCTGAAGGTCAGCACACTCAATATCTTCTTCACTATCCCGACTATGTCGACACACAAACCTTGATTGGGCATCTCCAGTCTACTTCTGATGTCTGAAGGGTCTTATTTTAAGAATGTTGAGCCCTTCACCCGAGTCTGGAACCCAGTAGCTACAGGATGTTCCTTTTCCCAGAGAGTGATATATAGTGTGGCTCTCGGCCAGAATTCTTTTCTCTGCTCCTCTTAATTCTTCTGCTCAATATCTGCATAGGTTTACAGGGGCCATTATTCTTGGGCACTAATGTATTTCATCGGAGCATGAGATGGTTAAAATAACCGCTGATGTATTCCAACAGAAGCCAAGGATAAAAAGATCAAAGACAAAGTAAAGGAAGCAAGATATTTCCAACATATAAATAACAACAGCTGGAATCAATTAATAAAAATTCAATGTAAAATTAATGACCATCAAACAAGTAGATGTTATATATACTTTGTTGTATATTCTTCAGTTAGGTGGATTCACCTGATTAATTGAACATTATATCAGAGTGCTCTTTATGATACCATATTATATAAATAAATCCAATCCAGTGTTTTTAAGCATTTAGAGAAAAATATAAATATGAGAAAGTCTTCAGATGCTGGAAATCCAAAGCAATACAGACAAATGCTGGAGGAACTCAGCAGGCCAGGCAGCATCTATGAAGAGGAAAGTACAGACAACGATTTGGGCCGAGACCCTTCTTCAGGACTGAGAAGGCGCCAGAATAAGAAGGTGGGGGGAGGGGAAGGAGGCTGGCTAGAAGGTGACAGGTGAGGCCAGGTGGGTGGGAAAGGTAAAGGGCTGGAGAAGGAGGAATCTGATAGGAGAGGAGAGTAGACCATAGGAGACAGAAAAGGAGGAAAATGTTCAAAAACTCTTCTGAAACTTTATAGCTCAAAGGTTTTGTTTGATCATATCAATACCAATGAACATTTTGGATTTTCTATACATCACAGCAGTTGCTGATTTTACATCTGCTGGGTGTTTTTATGCTTTGATATAATTGAAATTAGGTAAGTAATAGGGGCATTAATTCCTTAATAATTTATTAAGATATCCTCAATGGAACAATTGCATATCAAACTTCACATGTTGGCTCAGAATTTGTTGGGATGGCACACCATGTGGCAGCAAAGCTTTTTTCACACCCTTCAGCAAGACACATCTCTCTGCTGCAAATTACAGGAAGTGTGAGCTGATAATGACATGGCGAGAGCAACAGAGCATCTGGGTCCTTGGTGAATGACAAAAGCAGAAGTCTATGCCCTTGAGCTAAGTGATTTCGGGATGGCAAGAGTCATCGAACCACCAAGCTATACAGAACGTAAACTGACTCTTTGGCCAAACTCAATCAATGCTGACCTAATGTCATTTGCCCCCATTTAGCCCATACAAAGCCACAGGGGCTATATTTTATTAGTAGTTTGAGAACATTTGATATGTCTCCAAAAACACTCAAAAATTTCTACAGATGTACTGTGGAGAGCATTCTAACTGGCTGCATCACCGTCTGGCATGGGAGTGCTAACTGCAAAGGATCAAAGTATAATGCAGAGAGCTGAAAACTTAATCAGCTCCATCTTGGGCTCTGGACTCCATGGTATCCACAACATCTTCAAGGAGTGATGCCTCAAAAAGCCTGCATCTGTCATTAATCACCCAGGTCATGCCTTGATCTCATTGCTACCATTAGGGAGGAGGTACAGGAGCCTGAAGGCACACACTCAATGATTCGGGAACACCTACTTCCCCTCTGCCATCTGATTTCTGAATGGACATTGAATCCATGAACACTACCTCACTGCTTTTTAAATTTCGATTTCTGCACTACTTAGCTATTTATATATTTAGAGTAATTCACAGTTTTTTTTCTCTGTTATTACGTATTGCATTGTACTGCTGCCACAAAGTCGACAAATTTCACCACATATTAAACCTGATTCTGGTCTTGATATCCCTCAAAACTTTTTCAATGCATAACTGCCCAAATGCTTTTTATACAATACATTAAGTACTTTGTACAAAGGAATTCTCAGAAATTCTGAGTATTAGAGTCTAATTATGTATAGGAAGTTAAAAAAAAGGGAAAGAATGGATGTAAAAAAAGGTGGCATCACAGAAAAAGTTTTTATAAACTATTATTTCATCACAAAGCCTTTCTTTCCCCTCTGCAGGGCTCCATATTTTTCATACGAGGACAGAGGCCGAGTGCCATTGTAACTGCACGATCCTCATTGTTAAAAATTCTTACACTGTTAAGTGCCAGCACCAACTCTCTGCAATGAAGTTAATTGGTTATTAATATGCAAATGCAACAAATTTTTGAAACTCATGCATAGATTGGCAGTGATCTGCTGTTTTCACAGGGCAAAAGTCTGAGTGAGTCAAAGCCTCCAGAAAGAAATATCACAGATATCTCTTCTTAGTAGCAATTATAATTGCATGTAGTATCAGGACATTGATACATTTCCAACAAATTCTGGGCCCTGATTTTAATGCTATTTGGAGATTTTATTTCAGTTTGAGGTCTGTCACAGTTTTGGCAAATGTTTCTTGGCCTGTATTGCAACTGCCTGTACATGCCACATCCTTGATACATGATGACAAGATGATTAATGACTATGATATAATTGCTGCAAATTTAATCAAGAAATAATCTGCAATTGATAACTGTGAAGACCTACATCCAGCAGTTATTATGTTTTATTTATGGAAAATGCAGGATTCACAAAACTGTTCTGAATGTACAAATTTGATTATCCCAATGATGAAACAGCGTATTTTTTTTTAACAAACAATTGGTATTCAACATAAAGATTTGACACAGCAAAGTGAGAAGTGATTTACATCTTTTCCTAGGATGACAGAAAGTTAGAATTTGGCCCATCTTGTCCAAAGATTAGGAGGTTCAGAAATTATTCATCCCTTCTCAAATACAATATTAAGTGATGGGATCAAAGTTTGATGTCATCTGTAACTTGACAGATAGTGAAGTTGTCAGCGCAGGAAGACCACAACAACATGTAGAGATAATCCGATAAATGGGAGGTAACACTTGTTGTCCATAATTGGCCAACAACGTCTACCTCCAGCAAAGAAGGCTTACATCTTTCCTTTGACCTTCAATGGCAATTTCCACCATCAAATCTTTCGCCTTTGATTCCCTGGGGTCACCATTGACCAGACACCTACTGTGGCTACTGAGGTCGATTGAAAGCTGGGTGTTTGGCATTGAATGACCTATCACTGATCCTATTGTCTACCTGGCTCAGGTACGTCAGCGTGGACCAGAGACACAGACAGTTATATCTGTGTTTTGTACAGAACTAGGAGCCAGCCTCACTGCAGCTCATTGCAGTCTTCTGCACTTACACACTGCAGTACAAAAGTCAGGAGCTTATAGGAGGCCAGATGTATCAGAATCAGAATGAGATTTATATGATACGAATATACAGCTGACAGACATTATAAAGTTTGGTGTTCTGTGGCAGCAGTACAATACAATAGATAAAATATACTATAAATTACAATAGGAAATATATAAATATATATATTTTGCTCTTCGTATATATAATGTATGCAGTAGATTCCAGTTATTTGGGCCAGCGGTAAAATGGGGCAGCCATATATATATATATATATATATATATAGTGTGTGTGTGTATACATATATACAGCTGGCCCAATTAACTGGAATCTACTGCATACAGTATATATACAGTGGATTCCACTTACATGTATTTGGGCCATCAGGGCAGCCAAATTTATTTGGGGCAACTCGTAAAGAACATAACTAGTCGAGAAAATAGTTTATCTGGTACAGTAACACAAACACAAAATGCTGGAGGAACTCAGCAGGCCAGGCAGCATCTAGGAAGAGTGCTGCCAATGTCCACTGTACTCTTTTCCTAGATGCTGCCTGGCCTGCTGAATTCCGCCAGCATTTTGTGTGTGTTGCTCAGATTTGCAGCCTCTGCAGATTTTCTCTTGTTTGTATTTGGTATAGCGTGCTGTTTAATTGGGGCAGGAGACTGTTGCTAAATAGATTCTAACTAGCACGCATCTAATGTGTGGTCGATAGATGCTACACCATGCCTAGAGTGAACAAATAGCATGATTTGCAGTGTTTGTGTTCAAAGAGCAGTGAATTTTGTCACTGATAGTTGGTGAGAAATAAGCAGTAAGACAATTCCGAACTGTTTTGCTCACTGCGGTTTCAAGCATTCTGGCTTGGAGATGCCAGAAATGGCCAAGAGTGAAAGTGAAACAATCTCACTATTCCCACAAGTTAGGAACTACAAAGAATTTGAAGGTATCGACAATCATCCTGAATGTTACAATGAAAATAAAGATTTGGAGGATGCAACACATGAAGGCAGCCCATTATCTGCGCTGATTTTGTTCTTTGCGTACAGTGAATAAATTCCTCAGTCATTAACTATTAAGAACTAATATAGTGTTGTATAGTACTGTAATATGATTGGTAATGTTCTAATTTGTTCTGAATTTCATTGAAATTCAGAATTTGTTACTCTGACTTTTTTGTAACTATTTTTAACTATTTCAGTGAAACTTTGTTTAATTGGACAACCATTTAATTGGGCCAAAATGTACTGGTCTCAATATGTCCCAGTTAATCAGAATCCACTGTGTATAAATACATATAGTATATATACCGTATATATTGAAGATGTCTCGATGGTGGGATGCTAGTGCCCATGGCAGAGCTGGCTGAGTTTACAACCTTCTGCAGCATTTTTCATTGGTGTTTCCATACCAGATAGTCATGGAACCAGTTACAATGCTGTCCTCGATTCTGGGCTCACTTTTGAACTCAGTAACATGTAGAGCCTAGGGGTTAGTTACATTTGAAATCTGGCCCCTCAACATTATGTTGGCCATTGCTGTTGTATCCAATGCATTGAATAGGTTTCACAATCCTAATTTAGAATGTATACTTATACATGATTTTTGTTTAATTTTCTTTAATTTTCATTATGTTTAAACTAATTAGCAGTAAGTTCATGTTTTAAATAAATTTTTAATTTCTATTTAAAATATTTTTTTTAAACTGCATTTGATCATCAGAGATACTTCAAAACATTATAAAGACCATCAGGGCCAAGCCCTAGTTCCTTAGTTCCTATATACCACCAGTACCTCAGATTTTGGAGAAGGAAAACTCTGATTTTAAACCTCTGCTGCCTTGTGGCCATACCCACCAGTGGGACAGTCTTTGGGAGTAAACCCTAAGGAAGAAATCAGGAGCTGGGGTCCTTAAGGCAGTTTGATGCTGTTTACAACTTCACTCTGGCAACCTCTGCAACGACACTGGTGCCAAGCTGTATCGGTGCTTGCCCTTCCCTTGGACTACATCAGTGATGTGGAGAGGGGCATGGGAACCAGCTGGTTCTTCAAATCACCCGGCCCAGGCTTTTGCCCTGCAGAGGGCACAGTCCACCAGAGGCACAAACCCATGATCTCCTGGGATCGATGGCTGCCTACTACTACATCAGGTTTAATGTAGGCATAAGGGTGTTTCAAGTGGCAACCAGAAACTGCATCAAAGTGATCCAGCTTAACATTTACCACTTGCCTGGCTAAGATCAGCTCCAATAACACTCAAGAAGCGGACTTAGCCACCTATCTGACTGGCATGCCTGGATATTTATTCATATGCAGTATATTCATTCTGCTCTCTGGATATTCATTTTTAACTGTGTTTAAAGTACATGGTGTAAAATTTACAAGACAGGTGACAGAACCTGCTACATTGCAGTTGACAGCACTTCCCAAACCTGCTCGAACACCTGACCAACAAGATCAAGAGCATTCCTTCACCAAAAGGAATTCAAGAGGACAGTGCATCACCAAGGACAATTAGGCATGGGCTTCAAGCAGACAACACATTACCAGCTTCTCAAGGACAACTAAGCAAGGGCATTATTGTTAGTCTTGCTAGCAATGCCGATGTATTCCAAAACAATGAAAAAACCTAAATTGTCAATATTTTGTCTTCATATGTTTGGCTAAGACTTCGATCATTTTCAGCTTAATTAAAGACCATAATCCAATAAATTTTTTGATTAAAAGTGTCAAAAGGATTGATAGTTGGACCACCGGTGGAAGCAATATAGAACTGGGAAGCATGTTAATGAAAAAGGGAAAAATCATTACCAGTGAATTGAGAATTAAGTCTGTTAATTGTCTTCTTTATGATTCTTTTGGATGAACATCAAAGTAACAGCTTAAATTTGCTAAAATCTTGAGCCTTCTAAAGGCACCTTCACAGCGCACACCGATATTAAGTTGCAGAAGTTCAAGGAAATGCTGCCACGAGGGGTTATGTCGTTATGTGTGAGAGACCATCATTTTCTGGGACATTTCCACTCCTCCACGGAGACCACCATTGAAAATATTGAGCAGCTGCTTATCGTTATTTGGCCCCAATACAATCAACAGTATTCGCTGTGGTTAAGGCCATGCTCACATCACTACCATAGAGTGTGAACCACAAATGGCGTGGGCAGCAGCACAATCCATATATTTCAACAAACACTGTTATCTGGACTCACTATCCTCAGTGATGACATCCCATGATACTTGTCCCTTGAAATAGTGCAATGCTGATGAGTTAAAATCTCAGTGTTGTATTAGGAGCTCATGAATGTAAAGTCAATAAAGTAATTCATTATTAAGGGACAGTGCAGAGCACACCAGGAAGCCAGCATGCATGACACTCAACTGACCTTTATTGATAACCTGGCTTGTACACTATGTGGACTCATCCGATGTGGAACCAGCTAAGTGAGTAGCACAGGACTAACGCTATTAACTACCACTACAGTAAGGTCGATTAAAAAAAAAACCTCTTGAATTTCATATATAATTTTCACAACCTCAGGAGTCGCCAAGTGCTTCATTTCTAATATAGCAGTTTTGAAGTGCAATCAATGTTGTAATGCACATTTGGCAAATGCTTTGGCCTGCCAAGGTTCTGCAGATTTGATAATAGCCACCCAATTTCCTTTAAGGTGTTTATTGAGGAATAAATCTAAACCAGGGCAACAGGGATTAGTCTCCTGCTTTTCTTAAAAAAATACTGCCGTGGGACTTTTCTTAGATACACCTGAGGTGGCAGGTCTTTAATCAACATTGTAGCTTGAAATAGGCAATTCCAGTGATGGAGCACACCCTCGGAACAACCCAGATCTTGTGCTCACATTCCTGGAGTGTACTGCTTTTTGATTTTATTATTATAGTTTTTCAGTCTTATTTTTCTAGAGTATAGCTAATAAATGTAAACTGTTAAAATTCCCATTTCTGCTCAATTACATAGGTTACATTATCTTTAATGTAAAACTTCACGTCCCATTTATCCAGCTACCATTGTTTAGAATATTGTGTGCTGTTAAAAACCCCCCACATATTTTAAAGTATTTATTGTATTAAAATTCCTTCTTCTCCAGCAATTTCCCACCCACCTGGCTTCACCTAGCACCTTCCAGCCAGCCTCTTTTCCCTTCCCCTATCTTTTGGTCCTGGCGTCTTCCCCTTCTTTCTCAGTTCTGAAGAAGGGTCTTGGCCTGAAACATTGACTGTCTATTCATTTCCATAGATGCTGCCTGACCTGCTGAATTCCTCCAGCATTTTGTGTGTGTTACTAAAGAATTAAATAATTATGTCTTCATAAGTCAGTCATGATCTGAGTCAGAATCAGAACCAGGTTTATTATCACTGGCATGTGTTGTGAAATTTGTCAACTTAGCAGCAGCAGTTCAATGCAATACATGATATAGAGGAAAAAAACACAAAGTAAAATAATAATAATAATAAAAACAAATAAATAAATAAATTACTATATATTACTATATATATATTTTGAATAAATAAAAAATCATGCAAAAAATAGAAATACTGTATATTAAAAAAGTGAAGTAGTGTCCATTCAATGTCCATTTAGGAATCGGATGGAAGAGGGGTAGAAGCTGTTCCTGAATCTCTGAGTGTGTGTCTTCAGGCTTTTGTACCTCCTACCTGATGGTAACAGTGAGAAAAGGGCATGCCCTGGGAGCTGGAGGTCCTTAATAATCGATGCTGCCTTTCTGAGACACCACTCTCTGAAGATGTCCTGGTATGGATAGTCTTAAGATTTTATTAAAAATATAGATAATAAAAATGCAGATTATATTACCCAGCCTTCTTAAAGCAGTATCTTTGAACAGTCTGAGCCCCAGAACACTTGCAAATGTAGCACACTAAGGCAGGGGTTTCCAAACCTTTTTATGCCATGGGGCCTTATCTTTCACTGAGGGGCTGGGAATCCCTGCTGTGGTGATATCATGTGCAATGACATGCCAGTTCCTGACTGGACAGCACTGAGCGTGTGTTGGGTTTGCCAGAATGTTTCAGCATGTGGCGGGGTTAAAATTGTGTTTACTTATGACTGTAAATAAAAGTTCTTTAATTCTTCCAGAATATGATTCTTAATTGTTAACCCACGGTATGTTTAAATAGAAGTAACATAACACCTGCATGCTCTCCACATTCTCTAAGATGTAATGAGAGTGTCTGGCTGCTTGCTTGTGATAATGGAAATGGTACAGAACCAGGGGATGTCTTATACCTGCCTCCCCTACATTTTACCGCAGACAAAGATGGAGTGAATTGTCCATTGCACCAGACTCCTGGACTTTATCTTGATGCATTTGGAATTATAGACTAAACAGCAAGACATTCATATTCATCTTCAGGATTTTAAATACTATCTGTGTTGGAAAGGTTCACCAATATTACTAAATGCCCACGGGATAAAAACAGGAACCACAATACTCCATCCAGAATAATAATTTTATCTATTTTACATTGAATTACTTAGAACTGTATCTCATAATAGGATCATTGGCTGGAACTGATCTGTGCTAGTGTTTATGATCCTTAAGACCTCCTCTGGTTTCCGCTTCAGCTAATAATAGCACCAAATCCTTTTATTCCTACTCCCTCATGTGCTTTTCAGCTTCCTCTTAAACATGTTATTCACTCCAATTTCTCTGTGCAGTAGCACAATCTGCGTTCTGATTATTCACTGGATACTGAAGCTTCTGAATTCTGCACTGGATTTAATCATGGCTGTTTTGTATTTATTAGCTTAAGTATAGATGGCAGAATTACTGAAAAGAGTGCATGTGAAACTGTAATCCATTATCCCAGTTTTTTTTGGGGGGTGGCAGGGTTAGTAAATTATGTTGTAAAAGTACGTGTTATGCACATTTTAACACTATTTGAAAGCGCAGTTGTGTGTGTGTGTGTGTGTGTGTGTGGTATGTGTTTGCAGTTAATACTCTCTAAAAGTGTACAAAGTCAGCTTAGTCACAAACACACACTCGTTGGTAGGTTAATTGGTCATTGCAAATTGTCTCGTAATTAGGCTAGGGTCAAATCGGGGATCTCTGGACGGCGCAGTTTGATGGGTCAGTATGGCCTGTATCTCAATCAATAAATAAAATAAATCTGGCACAAACTTTTGATATCACAGCCGTTCCCAACCTTTCTTTATGCTGCGGACCCTTACCATTAAACGAGGTATCCGTGGACTCCAGGTTGGGAACCCCTGAATTACACCTTTGCAATCCATCTAACATCATGCATTGAATATTCAAGGAGAACCCAATGTCAAATCATCATGTTTATTGTCATTTAATTATATGCTAGTATATAACGTGTATAACCATATCATATACATCGAAATGAGACAACATTTCACCGAACCAGGGTGTAAAACACATAACACACAATAACTAATGAAGGTATTGATAAAATCTATAGATGAATCACGCATAAATAATAAACTAAAGTGCATAAATTAAGTATTGTAAGGTATGGAACAGATTAACCAGTGACGCTTTGAATGCGATGCAGCAGGGAGTTCAGAAGCCTAATGGCCTAAGGGAGAAATTGTTTCCCATCCTGACCATTCTTGTTTTTATGCATCAGAGTCTCCTCCCTGATGATAGAAAGGCAAAGAGGATGCTGGATGGATGTGTGGGATCCTTAATAATACTGAAGGTCCTGCATACACAGCGCTCCTGATTTAGTCCCCGATGGATGGTAGGGAGACACATATGATCCTCTCAGCTATTCTCACAGTCCTTTGTAGGGACTTCTGGTCCAATGCTCGGCAGCTCCCATTCCAGTGATGCAGCCTGTCAGTTGGCTCTCAATGGTGCCCCTGTAAAAAGCAGTAATGGTTAGAGTTAGTAACAAACCCCGCATCTCACCAAGTTGTGCGACTTAAAAGGATCATCGTAGATTTGTTTGTAATTGGTTGGTTGCCAACATTCTCAGCCATAATAATAAAAAGATACCATTTATGGGAAGGACCGTGTTGAAGAATGCCACCATTGCTCCTTTCCAGATGGGGGCTGAAGATATTAGGAACAGGGAAGAGGGAAGACATGTTGTGAAAAGGAACTTAGAACTCCTCAGATGGGTATTGACAGAGAGTAAGTGGATGAAAACTTGGCAAATGGTGCTTAACATCAGAAATGTGAGCTCATGCAGTTTGACGTACCTCCCCGTCTGCCACCAACAATCATTCCACAGTCAAAGTTTCTTAGATCACACTTCTTCCCCATTTGGATCTTTGATCTGAACAACAACTAAACCTCTTGACCATGCCTGCATGCTTTTATGCACTGGGTTGCTTCCACATAATTGGCTGATTAGGTACTTGTGTAATTGAGCAGGTGTATAGGTGTACCTAATAAAGTGGCCACTGAGCCTAAGTTTTCTGGTGCATGGGTTGTAAAAAGCTAGCTTGCAGTTTAAACAAGTGGCTAGGAAGGTAAGTGGCATCTTGGCCTTTATTGCAAGAGGGTTGGAGTTCAGAAATAGGGAAGCATTGCTAGAATTGTATAGGATATTGGTAAGGCCACACCTGGAATACAGTAAACACGAGGAAATCTGCAGATGCTGGAAATTCAAGCAACACACACAAAATGTTGGTGGAACACAGCAGGCCAGGCAGCATCTATAAGGAGAAGCACTGTCAGTGCTTCTCCTTATAGATGCTGCCTGGCCTGCTGTGTTCCACCAACATTTTGTGTGTGTTCCTGGAAAACAGTGCTCAGATTTGGTCCCCTTATTTAAGGAAGGATACATTGGCATCAGTGGCAGTCCAGAAGAGATTCATCAGACTAATTCCTGAGATGAGAGGTTTATACTATCTAAAGTGCCTTAAAAATTTATTGGAAATTAGCAAAATGAAGGTTGATCTTACTGAAACACATAAAACCCTTAGGGGAGTTCACAGGGTAAATATCAAGTTGTTGCCATTAGTGAGAAAATCTTGAATGTGGGAATATTGTTACAACAGGCGTTCACTTAAAAACAAGCTGCCTTAGAGTTTCTTCTCGAAGTGATTGGCGGATCTCTAGAACTGCTTGCTCTAGGAGGGTTGTGGGGTCCAGACCACTGGACGCACTTAAAAAAGGAAAAGATGTGTGAATTGAGGGCAATGGGGGACTGATGCTGATGAGGTGGTGAGACCTGCAACAGACTGGCCGCAATTCCACTGAGTGGCAGGGCAGACTTGTGGGCAGAAAGTGATCTAATCCCGTCTACTTGTATTTTTATGTTCTTAATGCCAGGTGAGTCAAGCAGATTGGTCAAATAGGTAGGTCCGAGGGTTGAGTAGAGATACACTCAAGTGCTCTGGGCCAAGTCGCCTCCAATTAGTGCCGAACAGTTGAGATAGAGGATTCTCAAGACCCAGAAATAGAGGGGAACAAAGAGATGGAACAGTTATAGAATTGGAGGAAGCAACTAATATAGCAAGAAGGAAAACAACAGAAACACACAAAATACTGGAGGAGCTCAGTAGGTCAAGCAGTATCCGTGGAAATGAATGAACAGTCCATGTTTTGGGCTGAGACCCTTCTTCAGGACTGAGAAGAAAGGGGAAAGATGCCAGAATAAAGAGGTTGTGGGAGGAGAGAAGGAGGATAGCTAAAAGGTGATAGGTGAAGCCAGGTGTGTGGGAAAGGAAAAGGGCTGGAGAGGGAGGAATCTGATGGGGGAGGAGAGTGGACCAGAGGAGAAAGGAGAGGAGGAGGGGATCTGGGGGAAGAGATAGGCAGGTGAGAAGAGGGAAGAGGCCAGTGGGCAATAGAAGAAGAGGGGGATGGGGAGGGAATTTTTTTACCAGAAGGAGAAACTGATGTTCATGCTATCAGGTTGGAGGCCACCCATATGGAATATAACCTATTGCTTCAGCACCCTGACGATGGCCTGATCTTAGCAAAAGAGGAGGCCAAGGACCGACATGTCGGAATGGGAATGGGAATCAGGATTAAGATGTTGGGTGATCAGGGACTTCCACTCTTGGTGGATAGAGTGGAGTGTTTTCCATTGAAAGTGTAGACATAGAAAATACCATGGGAAAAAGGGAAAAAATAGAATAAGTTGAAATGAATTTCAGAAGCCAACTAAAACGCTTGCTACTATAACACGTATATGCCACTACTGACCAAGTTTAATTTTCTAGAGCCTTGTAAACATTTATATTAAGGTGTAAATGTTTGCACCTAGTATGGGAGTAGCTAAGTATCGGACTGGATGTCCCTACAAAGGACTGTGAAAATGGCTGAGAGGGTCATAGGGGTCACCCTACCATACATCAGAAACATTTATCATAAGTGCTGCATATGCAGGGCCCTTAGCATTATTAAGGATCCCACCCATCCATGCAGCATCCTCTTTCTTTCTACCATTAGGGAGGAGTCTCTGATGCATAAAGACAAGAACGGTCAGAATGGCAAACAGATTATTCCCTCTGAACTCACTGCTGCATCGCATTCAAAGTGTCACTGGTTAATCTGTTCCACACCTTACAATATCTAATTTATGCACTTTAGTTTGTTTATTTATGCATAATTCATCTGTGGATTTTGTCCTTACTTTCATAAGTTATCCTGAGTTACATGTGTGTTGCGTGTACTACTGTGCTTTAATATCAGGTGGTTTTAATAGGTGCATTTAATGCCAGAGAAATGTATACCATATACATCCTGAAATTCTTTATCTTCACAAACATCCACGAAAACGGAAGGGTACCCCAAAGAATGAATGACAGCTAAATGTTAGAACCCCAAAGCCCCCCCCCCCACAACACCCTCTCCCACACATGAGCAACAGCAAGGCAGCAACCCCGCCACTAGTAAAAAAGCATCAGCACCCTTCACCGAGCTCTCAAGCGTGCAACAAAGCATCAATAACGACACTGGCATGCATTACCCTGATAATTACTCTTTTACCTGATAATTCAACGTTTACCAGAGGCTCGATCGCTCTCTCTCCCTCTCCCTCTCTCTCTCTCTCTCTCTCCCTAATAAGGGAAAAAGAGGTGTCCCAGTTTCACAGCCAGAGGGGAGACATAACAAGCAACTCGCTGATTTATGATGTTAAAAGTCTGTTGCGTCGCTTTTTCTGAGCTCTGCGCCCAGAAAGTTGGCATCAAAAAGGGCCAGCTCTCCAGGAACACAGCCCCTGGCAGCTAATCTGTTGCTCCCAATGTTTTGTGTTCTCCTGCGACGCTTCAGTCAGGGGCACTGGTCTAGAATCTAGAAACTAGAATCTAGAAACTGATCTCCAGAGCCACGAAACCCTGGAACCCTGAAGGCGCACTCGTCTTCCAGGACATGTCCTTGACATTTCAAAAGGCTGCTGGTCCTGAGGCCCTGAGGCCGGGTCCCATTCCCGCAAAGAACCAAAGTCACAGTGTAACTCCACATCAGGGTCTTCAAAAGTACCCCCTACACCCTGAAAAGGTAAAAAAGAGATATCAAAGATAGAAGAAAAGCTGTTTCCAAAGATGCAAGCCAGTGAGTCGCCTTTTAGCGCCATCTTAACTTTGCCCCACCCTCAAGTACCCCCTGGTTCGTAGAAACATTGTCTTGCTTGATGGTATACAGTACAAGGTATATATGAAATGACAATAAACTTGATTTAATATTCTGAGCATAAAGATGAGAAAAGTAAAGTATAAAGTCGAGTAGTGTTTTATTTCTGGGTTTGAGTACAGCAAAATGTCAGAGTTGTTGGAACAGCAGCATTTAAAGCTTCATAGGAAAAGAGCTTAAGTGTCTTGAGTGCCTTGGTCTGAGTGGTTTCCTTTAGTGCTCAATTCCCAGGGACAGTCACTTGTCCCTGGGCATCAGTTCATTTCAGAAAAAATATATGGAAAAATGTGGAAATGTAATTTACTGCTTTGGCATCTAATATCCCAACACATTTGCTTCGTTTAACAAAATTCATTGGGTTTATTCACCCAACTTATACTTTAAAGGAATTATTTTAACTTTTTGCATTATGGGTTTTCAGTGCAACACAATACATGACTGAAGATAACATTGAAGTTCCACTGAAGCTAATAATTTCCATGACAGCTCCCTACATCGTGCAATTTTGATGCGCAAAGAAGGAATTCACAATATTCATGAGTTCAGTTTCACCATAAGAGGTTGAAAGATCTATTACAGTAAATTAGATATTCTGTCAACTCTCTATGTCAGTGGCATAAACTGGACCCATGAAAACCAGTGATTTTTTTTCCTGTGAATGATTCTCCAAATCTTTTCAAATGAATCAACTCTGTGCTGCTTGATATAAAGCTAATAAATTCCGGTTATGATTACCGTAAGGTGCCTTAGTTTGCTGAAAGAATAACTCTCCAGAAATTCACTCTTGTAGTGGTTATTGTATACGCGATGTGGCTGAATTGTAGTGTATAATTGATCGTGTAATGCAACCTGCGATTATAGCATACACAATGTGACTTTCGATCAGATGGTTCTATCAATGTTAAACTTTAGAACAGAGACAAGGAGGGTTTTCTTCAGCCAGAGGGTGGTAAATCCATGCAACTCATTCCATAGATGGCCATGAAGGCCAAGCCTTTGGGTATATTTAATGTGGAGGCTGTTAGGTTCTTGACTAATATGGGTGTTAAAGTTTACAGGGAGGAAGCAGGAGTGGGGTTGAGAGGAAAAACAAATCAGCCATGGTTGAATGGTGAGCAGACTCAAAAATGGCCTAATTTTGCTCCTGTTGCCTTATGGCCTTATGGAACATAATACAAATATACACGACGTATGCAGGGCAGACATTTCCCCAGCAAAGCTCAGCTGGCTCCTCTGCAAATATCTAGTTAGTGCGGTGTGAACCACGCAGGTCTGAAGACCAAGGACACTCCCTGAACCTGTGCTCTTAAGAGGAACTGTCAGTAACTTGCAGGCTTATTGGTGAGTTACTGGAAATCAATTCATTGGAGTCCAGGGCAGCTGCAAATTTGGAATGTTCTGAATATTGCAAATGCTTTTTATCCACTGGACAGCCTGGAATAAGAGGAGGGAGGACAAACACACGGTGTTTCTCACTCATACGTCAACATCTAAGGAAAAATTCATGTGTAAGAAATCTTCGAGCTTCTATTTGTGTTTGGCCTGTAGAGGTAAGGTCACAGTCTCCCTGAAGTTGTTATCCTTCGCTATTCCAAAGGGTTGATATATGCAGAGCGAGCATTTTCCAGTATATCACCAGACATTATGTTATAGGAGCTCTCTGCTCATAGGTTCATTGTGTCCCACAATGCAGAAAGGGACTGTTCAATCTGAGAGGTTCATGCAGTCCAAGATGCTCATTGAAGCTAGTCTGATTTCCTAGTGTTCAGCCCATAACCTTCTAAACCTTTCCTATCCATATACTGTACATGTCCAAGTGTCTTTTAAATGTGGTTATTGACCCTGCCTCAACCACTTCTTGTGACAGCTTATTGCACACAGAGACCCCACCTTCTGTGAAACAAAGTTGCCCCTCGTTCCTATTACATCTCTCCCTTCTCACCTTAAGCCAATGCCTTCTAGTTCTTAATCATACAAACATTTACTCTATCTACGTCCTGCATGATTTTAGACTGAAGCTGCTGAAATTTTCAACTAAAGAAGGTGACTGAACACTGGAGAAATATGAACTGATCAGAGAACCCCACTGTGAGTTTTGAGAAGATTAGTTTATGTCAAACAAAACAACTGGATTGTTGAAGGAAGTAATTAAAGCAGCAGGCAGGGGGATGTCTATGGAGATCATTTAAATGAACTTTCAGCTGGCCTTCAATAAAATTCCAGTTAAGAGGCTGCCAGCTAAAAGTAAAGCTTGTGGCTGTAACTGGAAGTTATTCACTTGATCATGATCTAACTGGCAGAGGACGGTGATTCCAGATACTCCGCTGGGTTCTTTAGCGTATTGCAGATGGTTCTTTTAGGAACTGCCCGTGCTTTGCTATTGAAACTAAAGTAAATAATGAAAAATGTACGGAGGATTATGAACACGAGAAGTTCTGCAAGGCTGACAATCCAAAGCAGCACACACAAAGTGCTGGAGGAACTCAGCAGGTTAAGTAGCAACTATGGAAATGAATGAACAATCGACGTCTTGGGCCGAGACCTCTCTTCAGGACTGGAAAGGAAGGGGGAAGATGCCAGAAATAAAAGGGTGGGGGGGGGATGGGAAAGGAGGATAGCTAGAAGGTGATAGGGGAAGCCAGGTGGGTAGAAAAGGTAAGGAGCTGGAGAAGAAGGAATCTGATAGGAGAGGAGCGTGGCCCATAGGATAGAGGAGGGGACCCAAGGGAGGGTGATGGTCAGGTAAGAGATCAGAGAGGGAATAGAAGAAGAGGGGAGGGGGAAGGAAGCTTTTGATTTACTGGAAGGAGAAATAGATATTCATGCCATCCAGTTTGAGGCTATGCAGACGGAACTTAAGGTGCTGCTCTTCCACCCTGAGAGGGGGGGTCCTCATCAACCAACATATCAGAATGGAACTGAGAATAGGAATTCAAATGTTTGGCCACCAGGAGGTTCCACATTGGTGGATGGAGTGGAGGCGTTCGCCAAAGTGGTCCTCAATTTATGATGGGTCTCACCACTGTGGAGGAGGCTGTATCAGGAGCACCGGACACAATAGACAACCCAAACAGAGTTGCAGATGAAGTGTCGCCTCGATGAGAAGAACTGATTGAGGCACTGAATAGAGGTGAGGGAGGTGTAGCACTTCGGCTACTTGCTGGTGTTGGGTGACAGGTGACAGGTGCTGGGAGAGATTAGTGGGGACGGACAAATGGACAAGGGAGTAATCTCTGCAGAAGGGCAGAGAGGGTGAAGGTAAAGATATGTTTGGTGGTAGGATCCCTTTGGAGATGGTGGAAGTTGTGAGAATGACATGTTGGATGCAAAGGCTTATGGGGTGGTAAGTAAGGACAAGAAGAACTTTATCACTGTTATGGCAACAGGAGGATAGGTTGAGTGTGGATGTTTGGGAAATGGAAGAGTTGCAGGAGATGGCAGCATCAATGCTGAAGGAAGAGAAACTCTGTTCTTTGAAGAAGGAGGACATCCCTGATGTCCTGGAAAGGAAAGTCTCATCCTGAGAACAGATTCAGTGGAGACAAAGGAGCAGGGAAAGGAGAATAGCATTTTTGCAGGAGACAGGTTGGGAAGAGGTATAGTCAAGATTGCGGTGGGAACTGGTAGGTTAATAAAAGATATCGGTCAACAATTTGTTTCCAGAGATGGAGACAGAGCGATTGAGAAAGGGGAGGTAGGTGACAGAAATAGACCAAGTGAATTTAAGGGCAGAGTGGAAGCTGGAGGCAAAGTTGATGAAATTGGTGAGCTCAGCATGGGTGCATGAAGCAGCACCAATGCAGTCATCAACATAGTGGAGGAAGAGTTTAGGAGCATTACCAGGGAAGGCTGGGATCATGGACTGTTCTACGTAGCCAACAAAAAGGCCGGCATAGCTGGGGCTCATGCGAGTGCCCATGGAGTCTGGAGAAAGAGAGAGCTGCAAAGGAAAATTTGTTGAGGGTGAGGGCCAATCCTGCCAGGTGGATGTGGGTGCTGGTGGAGGAGAACTGGTCGGTTCTTAAAATGAGAAAGAAGTGGAGAGCTTTAAGGCCTTCATGATGGTGGATAGATGTGTATAGGGACTGGACATCCATGGTGAAAATGAGGTAGTGAGGACCAGGGAATTGAAAGTTAATGAGGAGATCAAGGACATGAGAAGTGTTGTGGATGTATGTGGGACGCAAGAGGGATAGAATATGGGGATTGAGGTATGAGGACACAAGTTCAGTGGGGCATGAGCAGGCAGAAACAATGGGCCTACCTGGACAGTCAGGTTTGTGGATCTTGCATTGGAGGAAGAAGAGAGCAGTGCAGGGTTAGGGAACTAACACTTTGGTGAGGGTGGATGGGAGCTCTCCAGAGTTGATGGTGTCAGTGATGGCGTCGGAGTCAGGTTTTGGATGGCCCACAGTGTGGCCCTCTTCAAGAGATAGGTCTCAAGTGATTATGAGGTGTTTATAGTTGTTCTTAGGAGCCTAAAAGGGTGGATAGAAAATAACTTTTCCACGGGTGAGGGAGGCCAGGTCATGAATCATAACCATGAATAACCTTCTACATTTAAATGGAATTCATAATTACTTCTTCACACAAATGAATGGTAGAATTGTGAAGCATTTTTTCACAAAGACATCGGTTAATAGTTCAATAAATAATTTTTAATCATAGAATCACAACTTTTCATAGGCCAAGTATATTAATGCTCAATGAGCAAACCAGATGAATGGGATTAAACCATACATTAGCCAAATTCTGAATGTAAAGTATAGCAGCCTTGAAGAACTGAAAGGACCTCTCTTGCCACCACGATCACTTGTTACTAATGCAGTCATAGAAACAGCTGCCAATAACTCTACAGTTGTAGTGATACTTTGATGGTGTTAATCATTTTGATTTTATTAATTTTGAGTAGTAAAAGAAAAAAAAGATTGGATTTGGATACATGTATTCTGTTTTGATATTTGGAACAATAACTAATTATTTATCAGGACAATTGAGAACTAGATTTTTTTACCTGTTTTTTACATCATTGGATTCACAGTGGATTTAATTTGGCTTTTTTGACACTGATCAACAGAAAAAGACTCTTTCGCGTCAAAGCGAAAACAGATCTCTACAAAGTGATCTAAATTAATTACATACATAAAAACAAAATAATTGATTGCAGAAGTATTCACCTCCTTTAATATGACTCACCAAATCATCACTGGTGCAGCCAATTGGTTTTAGAAGTCACATAATTAGTTAAATGGAGATCGCCTGTGTGCAGAAAAGGTGTTTCAATCGATTGTAGTAAAAATATACTTGTGTCTGGAAGGCCCAACTGCTGGTGAGTCAAAAACTATCCCATGAAGTGAAAAGAGAGCTCCAAATAATTCTGTGAAAAGGTTATTGAAAAGCACAAGTCAGGAGATGGATATAAGAAAATTTCCAAGTCACTGAATATCCCCTGGAGTAAAGATAAGTTAATAATCAAGAAATGCAAAGAATATGTCACAACTGTAAATGTAACTAGAGCAAGCCATCCTCAAAAACTGAGTGATTTTGCGAGAAGGGGACTACTGAGGGAGGCCACCAACAGACCTATGTCAACTCTGGAGGAGTTACAAGCTTCAGTGGCTGAGATGGAAGAGACTGTGCATACAACAACTGTTGCCCAGGTGCTTCACCAGTCACAGCTTTATGGGAGAGTGGCAAAGAGAAAGCCATTGTTGAAAAAAAAACACATGATATTTCAGCTAGAGTTTGCCAGAAGGCATGGGGGTGACTTGGAAGTTATCTGGAAGAAGTTTCTATGGTCAGATAAAACCAAAATTCAGCTTTTTATCCCTCAGACTAAACACTATGTTCAGCGTAAGCCAAACACCACACATCACCAGAGACACACCATCCCTACAGTGAAGCATGGTGCTGGCTGCATCATGCTCTGGGGATGCTTCACTGCTGCAGCCTTGGAAGGCTCGTGAAGGTAGAGGGTAAAATGAATGCAACAAAATACGGGGAAATACTGGAGGAAAACCAGAGGACTGCGACTTGGGAGTAGATTTGTTTTCCAGCAAGACAATTACTCCAACCATAAAGCCAAGGATACACAGGAATGGCTTAAAAACAATAAAGTTAATGTCCTGGAGTGGCTAAGTAGGAGTCCAGACCTCAATCCAATTGAGAATTTGTGGCTGGACTTGAAAAGGGCTGGACACTCATTATCCCCATGCAATCTGACTGAGCTTGAGCAGTTTTGTAAAAAAGAATGGGGAAAATTTGCAGTGTCCAGATGTGCAAAGCTGATAGAGACCCACCCACACAAACTCAAGGTTATATTTCCTGCCAAAGGTGCATCTACTAAATATTGACTTGAAGGGGGTGAATACTTCTGCAATCAATTATATTGTGTTTTATATTTCTAATTAATTTAGATCACTTTGTAGAGATCTGTTTTCACTTTGATACTTTTCTTTTTTCACTTTTTCTGTTGATCAGTGTCAAAAAGGCCAAATTAAATCCTCTGTGATTCAATAAAACATGAAATCTGGGGGGGGGGGGCGGTTGAATACTTTTTATAGGCACAGTAACCAATGAAAACAGATATTTGATAGTCTTTTTGCTTAGGTTCGAGGGAAAAACTCTCTCAGAAAAATGAGACTTATAAAAAATTGAATGTTAGCCTTAAAGCACTGACGAAGTTGGAGAAAGATAGTGTCCCAGGACAGAAAATTCAATCCTTCACTAAAATAAGATGAACATTAAGTTGTCCATCTTTGTGGTGGTTTGTTCCAGTTGGATTTTGACAGCATTTATGCTGAAGAAATATTTCATTTTCTAAAACAGGCTGTAAAATCCTAACGGAAACTGAGAATAACCTTGAGCAACCAAGTAAAACAGAAAATATTTCAGATAATGAGTAAGTCCAGCTTTAAGTCTCTGAAAATAACAATTATTCATTTTTTCCCCTAAACTCATTTTCAGTGTAAGTTTGAAAATTGTGACTGTTTATTTCTGCTTTCTGAATGTTTAATAAAACATAAGTAGAGCCACAAAACTATGTATGGTTTTGTATGTATAATAATCTTGAAGGATCGTTACTAATATCTCCACAGTCTCTTCAGTCACCTCTTTCAGAACCCTGGGGATTAGTCCATCTGTTCTAGTTGACTGCTCGACGGTACCTTCAGTCATTTCAGCTTCCCATGCATATTCTCCTTAATAATGGCAACTACACTCATTTCTGCCCCAACATTTGAATTCTGGCATTCTATTAGTTTCTTTCACAGTGAAGACTGGTGCAAGATACTTACCGATAAGTTTGTCGGTTATTTCTTTGTTTCCCCCATTACTACCTCTCCAGTGCTATTTCCCAGTGGCCCGATACCCACTCTCCTCTCTCTTTTGCTCTTTATACAATATATCAGAAAAATCTTTTGGCTAGTTTACCTTCATATTTCATTTTTTTCTCTCTTTATGGTTTTTTACTTGTGTCCTGTTGGATTTTTAAAAGCTTCCTAATCTGTTAATCCTCAGCCTTGGTTACTTCTTCAAATCATTAGACTACTTCTTCATGATATATAGGAGCAAAATTAGGTGATTTGGCCCATTTCATCATGGGTGATCCAATTTTCCTCTCAGCCCCAATCTCCTGCCTTCTCCCTATAACCCTTCATGCCTTGACTAATCAAGAATCTATCAACCTCAACCTTAAATATATTTAAACACTTGGCCTCTACAGCTGCCTGTAGCAATGAATTCCACAGGTTCAGCACCCTCTGGCTAAAGAAATTCCTCCTCATCTCTGTTCTAAATAGATGTCCCTCTATTCTGAGACTGTGTCCTCTGGTTCTAGACTCCCCACCATTGAAAACATCTTCTCCACATATGCTCCATGGAGGCCTTTCAACATTTGATGGGTTTCAATGATTTCACCTCATTCTTTTGAACTCCAGTCAGTACAGGCCCAGAGCCATCAATCAATCTTCATATGGTAACCCTTTCATTCCCAGAATCATCCTTGTGAACCTCCTCTGAACCCTCTCCAATGTCAGCAAATCCTTTCTCAGATAAGGGGCCCAAAACTGTTCTCTATACTCCAGTGCTTTAAAAAGCCTCAACATTACATCCTTGCTTTTATATTCTAGTCCTCTTGAAATAAATGCTAACATTGGTCTTGCCTCCCTCACCAAATTAACCTTTAGGAAGTCCTGCACAGGGTCTCCCTTTGCACCTGGGATTTTTGAATTTTCGCTCCATTGTCTACGCTTTTATTTCTTCTGTCAAAGTGTATGACCATACACTTCCGGACACTATATCCCATCTGCCACTTATTTGCCCATTCTCCTAATCTGAGTCCTTCTGCAGATACCCTGCTTCCTCCACTTTATCTGGCCCTCATCTATTTTCATATCATTTGCAAACTTAGCCACAAAGCCATCAATTCCGTCATCAAAATCGTTGTCGTATAATATGAAAAGAAGCAGTCACCAGCGAACCAGAAAGGCTCACTTTATTCCCACTCTTTACCTCCTACCAGAACAGCCAATACTCTATCTATGTTAGCATCTTTCCTGTAATGCCATGTCCTCTTAACTTGATTAGCAGCCTTATGTGCTGTAACTTGTCAAAGACCTTCTGAAAATCCAAGTACACAACATCCACAACATTCTTCATCTTTACAGAAGAATGTACAGTATTTATTCTCCGCCTTCTGTGTTGGCCCAGAAACTCCAGCCTTCCCTGTTCTGCCATCATCCCTGCTAGTGTCTCCTTCCAATCAACCTTGGCCAGCTCTTTTCTCATGCCTCTGTAACTACCTTTACTCCACTGTAATACCAATATATCTACTTTATCTGCTTCCTTTCAAACTGCAGGGTGAATTGTATGATATTATGATCATTGCCTTCTAAGGGTTCTTTTACATTAACCTCCCTGATCAAATTTGGTTTATTACCAAATAGGATAGGGGAATCAAGGGATATGGGGACAAGGCAGGGACTGGGTATTGATAGTGAATGATCAGCCATGATCTCAGAATGGCGGTGCAGACTTGAGGGGCCGAATGGTCTACTTCTGCACCTATTGTCTATTGTCTATTACGCAGCACCCAGTCCAGGATTGCCTTTCCCCTAGTGGCCTCAACCAAAAGTTGTCTAAAAAGCCATCCATAGGTGTTAGAGTGATTTTGAGTTCAGAATATTTACAGTTCGGCCACCAGTCTTCACATTTGAATATGTTTTGTGGATTGGATTTTAATGCAGTTCTGAATAGGTTCACAGACCAGGCTGACCAGGAAACTGACACCTAGCTGACCATCTGCATGAGTCCAGTCAACATTCCAGTGCATGGAAGCAACACTCGTGGGAAGAATGTAAACATGGAATTGTTTGACTTATCCTAACATTTCTTTGTTCTTTAGCTCGTAAAATCTGTGTAGTGCTTGGCTGGGCATAGGCCGACCTCTCGACTGAAAGCGTCTCCATACGATGCCTGCTGTATCTTGTGCTGGCAAATAATGAAACTCCTTCCTAACTACCACTACTTTTCTCCAGTGGCTTCAATCACACCACAACAGTGGGCATAGTAAAATCCCCTCTCTTGGGATCCAGCACCAACCTGACTTTCCCAATCTACCTGCATATTGAAATCCCCCACGACTAACATAACATTGCCAAATCTACAATTGACTGCACCTTGGGAATATACTGTATATAAACTGAGCAACATATTTCATTTTATATTCTTTTTCTTTATTTTGCTTATTAGTAGGTGGCAAAGTTTGCTATTTCCGAAAGCCATTGCGACCCCAGGACTTTGGAACTCATTTCCACAAATCGTTGATAAGGATCAGGATATCTGCCTATGCTGTCTTCACCTTTATCAGTTGCAAGCCTTGGACTGAATTGCCAGAGCAAGCACACAACTCTGAACACTGCCGCAAGAAACAATTTGCAGAAGAGATAAAAGAGCTTTGGTGATGTCCTCAGAGCCGAGTTGAGGAAATATAACATGCTCATCAAACTGTTGATTAGGAAGGGAAGGTAGGGCTCAAAGATAGGCTTGCATGTATATCTAAGAAACAGGTGGATGGTAGAACTTTCTATAAATATGTATAAAGACAAAGATCAGCCAAGGTTAATGTGAATCCCTTACAGACTGAGGCAGGAGAAATTGGGGAATAAGAAAACAGCAGAGAAATTAAACAAATATTTTGTGTCTCTCTTGAAGGAAAATAAACCCTTCAGGAAATACTGAAGAATGACAGGTCTAGTGAAAATGAAAGTCAAAGCTATTAGCCTCAGCAAAAAATATTGGAGAAATTAATGGGATTGAAAAGCGATACATTCTGAAGAGCTGATGACCTGTATCCTAGGATTTTGAAGGACACGGCTATGATGTTCTAAATTTCTGATGACTAGAACAATGGATTCCAACCTGAGATCCATAGACTCCTTGCTTACTGGTTCTTGTCCTTGGCATATAAATGTTGGGAACCCCTGCTCTAGAATATTATTGGTATGAAAAATTAGGGGATCTAGTATTAAGAAAGTGGTAATTGAGTTCTTCAAAAACGGTAATGGAATTGGGCAGAAGTAAAATTGATATATGGGACAGAAATAACTTTTTACAGCACTATTAGATGTTCTTGAGCTTCTAACAAATAGAAAAGATAAAACTGAAATGGTGGAAATTGTGTGGTTGTACCCGCAGAACACTCTTGACAAGATGGAAGGCAACAGATTGCTTAGCAAAACCAGTGCTCACAGTATTTGGGTAAAATAGAATGAGGAAAGGTTGATAGCCACACATTAGACAGTAGGGATAAACAGATTTCTGGACTGGCAGGCTGTGAATAGAGGGCTGCTGAAGGTATGAGTATTGGGGCCACAGTGTTCACAGTCCAGATCAATGATTTTGTTGGAATACAAATTGTAATCCAGAGCAGGCACCTCCACACCATTCGCCAGAAACGGGATTTCCCGGCGGCCAAACACTTTGAAGTCTGATTTCAATTTCCATTCCTATGTGTCAATTCATGGCCTCCTCTTGTGCCAAGATGAGATCAGCCTCAGGGTGGAGGAGCAACACTTTATATTCCAACTGAGCACCATCCAATTTGACGCCATGAATATCGATTTCACCTAGAAACAAATTCTACCCCTCTTCCTCTATTCTCCACTCTGACCTTTTACCTCTTCTTACCTGCCTATTACTTCCTCCAGGTCCCTGCCTCCTTCCCTTTCTCTTGTTGTCCGCTTTCCTATCAGATTCTTTCTTCGCCAGTCCTTGACTTTTCCACCCACCAGGCTTCACCTATATCCTTCCAGCTAGTCTCTCCTTCCTTCCCCTTACCTTTTTATTCTGGCACCTTCCCCCTTGCTTCTCAGTCCTGAAGGAGGTTTTCAGCCCTGAACGGCAACTGTTTACTCTTTTCCATTGATACCGCCTGACCTGCTGAGTTCCCCCAGTGTTCTGTGTGTGAAAACATAATCAAGGTTTGCCTTTGACACAAGATTTGGCAGCAGTGTGGGATTGGACATGGACAGATTATGTGAATGGGTAAGGTTGTGGCAAATGGAACATAATGCAGAAAAAAATGGAAAAGTGAAGTATTTTTAAACAGTGGCAAATTAAAAGATGCTATTTGCAGATATGGTAAATGGATCGCAAGAAATTAACATACAGGGCAGCACACATTTAGGAAGGCAAGCATTCTGTCAACCTTTAGTGCGAGACAATTTGTGTTCAATTGTGCAGGTGCCTCCTGTATTCATATAGAGCTCTGGTGAGATCACATCTAGAATATTGTGTGCAGGCTTGCTTTCCTTAACTAAAGGAGAACATACTTGCATTAGAGGGAATTCACAGGAGGTTCCGCAGACTGATCCCTGGAAAGGTGAATTTGCCATATGGAGAAAGATTGTGTAGAATATGCCGATGCACTGTTGATTTTAGTTAAGATTAGAGTGATCTCATTGGAACTTTCAAAATTGTTAAGAAATTTGATGCAATAGATGCAAAGTGTGTATCAGCCTCCAAACAAGGGTCAGGTATTCAGCGCAGGTTCCATCCTTTGAACAGATCCCTCTGGCTCATGTGCTGTTAGATGTAACTAGAGGACACAAGAGAACATAGGAGGACAGAAGATCAGCTGGCATTACTGTGATGGAAGGGGTTTTGTAAAAGTAATTTAAAGGAAAAGATGGAAAGTCCAAAATGGGAGTCCAGCTTAGTTTTATTACCTTAAGCGAGATATGACATGTTATTTACGTACTTTTACAGCTAACCTACAAATCATTATGTAAGCAATAAAGAATGCTTAATCAAACAATATATCTACAATATTACTCAAATATCACTGAAATATTAAATACTCAAGAGTCCTCACTGCTTAGCTGTAAACTCCAACTCAATATAAAATGCACTCAATTTATATGCATATACTATGTATACAGTATACCATATAATAAAACTTCTATATAGACATCCACAGCATAGTAAATTTTTAGATTATTCCATTCAAACCTAATGATTTGATCACTGAAAAGGCTTTCTTATTCTTGGGGGATAATGTCTTTCCTGACGGGGGGGGGGGGTGGTGGGGTCACTCTGCTTGGCCGGTGAGAATTGTGTCTGTAAAACAATCTCAGGATCTGGGGCCTCTTTCATGTTGGTTGTAAGAGTAGCTTCTGGGGCTGCAGGAACTAGTTCTGACAACTCTGAGCACCTTTCTCCTCATTTTTTTCCTTGGCTTTTCTCTCCCTATCTTCTCTCCTTTTCAACATCTTGTCTTCCTTTTGTCTTGCCTTCCTTTTGTTCTTTTAGTTTCTTGCGAATATCTCTCAATTTGCAAATTTTTTGAGAAATTAGATCTCGTTTATCCTCTATCGTTTCCATTATACTTACATCATCCTCCTCTAATTTTCCTTTTTCTTCTTTCTAGGGTGTGCACGGTTACGTTTTGTAATGCCAAAACATAAAATTTAATCAAAAGGAAAAGATGGAGAGTCTGAAATGTGAGTCTAACTTAGTTTTTTTAATTTTTAGCAAGATGCACACACATCACATAGTGACGTGATGGTGTGTGCCATTCACATACTTTTAAATACAACTTATGATGCATTATGTAAACAATATATTCACAATATTATTCAAATTTTACTGAAATATTAAATACACAGCAGAATAGACAGTGGGGTTAACTTCTGTCATTCATGGAACTTCAAGATGATTTGAGCCACAGTTGTACTGAGTTGCTGTGTCAAGGTAACTTAAAGGGTCCAAATGCCCCATGCATAATGTTCTCGGGTTTGGAGGTATTCATGTCAGATGAGCGTGCTAAATCAAAGGTCAGCAAGAAAGATGATAGCTCTGATGGGTAAGTAGAAGGGAGTAGAAACCATTCCCACAGCTTCATAAAGTCAGCAGAGAAAGGAAAACAGCTGGCGTCCTCCAGAAGCTATAGTGAGGTTTACAAAGAATGACAGGGTGTACGTGTAGGTCAACGCTTACTGTAGCTTCATTCCAGGCTCCACGGCTCCTTCCTTTGTCTCATGGAGGTCAGTTGTGCAATTTGTCTTCCACTTTATTAATCTGGATGCCATCTGTCACATTTGGTATTCCTTTGCATCCTTTGAAAATCTAATTTACTTTCTTCTGATATATATCCTTGTTTAATACAGGCCAGAAGGTAGACTTTGGAACTGTACTGTTCAAATTACATACACGGTAGATTCTGTTGCTGTTCCTCTTCGTGCCTTGTGGTGCATTGGTTTGCATTTTTTTGCTGTTTCCTTGGTATTTGCCTGATTTTTAACGAGGCTGAGTTGCCTGCTCGATGCTCAACCCAGCACAGATGGGAAGTGTGCAAGGAGCTAGCTGGATTCGAACCTGGTACCATTGGCCTTGAAGTCCGGTGCTGATGCCACTATACCACCGGCTGGTGTATGGCAGAGGACATCAACTATAAAGATTATTTTAAACTTATTTTTAATATCCAGTACCTGTCCCTGGGATTCAGTTTGCTGTAAATATTTGCCTCTGCATGTACTGGATTAGATTTGGGTGGTGGTCTCTCTTGATCTCTTTTTTTAATCTTTTTACCTTTCGAGACCCCTCTTTGTGTACTAGGCAAATCATTAGCCATCCACTAGTCTCCTCTGTTGTCACATTGACTTTCACCCAGTCAGTATCTTGGTCTTAATTAAATGGATCTGCTTTGCATCGTGGAGTTCCTTGTCAATAGTTCTCAACTTAATTAACACTTTATGTAGGGGATGGATTGCTGGGTTCAGCTGGGAAACAAATACTGATGTGACATTTAAAATCCTCTGATGCTTCGAGAGAAATATCCATCAAAAGAGCAAAACAGTCTCAGACCAACCGCTCGTTGAATGTTTTGATGTTTTAAGAATCCTGAACACATTTGGGTTGGGACTGTTTCGCTTCTTTCTGAGGATTTTTTTCAGTTTTCTGCATTTCACTTCCCTTCTGCGTTTTCACGACCATCTGTAGATCCACCACCAGTGCCCCCTCCCCCATCCCTCCACCTCAGGTTCTCAGGCCCAGCATGACTGATGTGAATAAAAGTGCAGTGCATTTATAGAAACATAGAAAACCCACAGCACAATACAGGCTCTTGAGCCCACAATGCTGTGCTGAACATGTACTTACTTCAGAAATTACCTTGGGTTACCCATAGCCCTTTATTTTTCTGAGCTCCACATACCTGTCCAAGAGTCTCTTAAAAGACCTTATTGTACCCACCTCCACCAGCGCCACCGGCAGCCCATTCCAAGCACTCCCCACTCTCTACGTAAAAAAACTCACCCCTGACATCTCCTCTTTACCTGCTCCCCAGCACCTTAAACCTGTGTCCTCTTGTGTTAACCATTTTAGCCCTGGGAAAAAGCCTCTGACTAACCACATCATCAATGCCTCTCATCATCTTATACACCTCTATCAGGTCACCTCTCATCCTCTGATGCTCCAAGATGAAAAGGCTGAGTTTACTCAACCGATTCTCATAAGGCATACACCCTAATCCAGACCTACCAAAATGAACCACCTCACACTTATCTGGTTTGAACTCCATCTGCCACTTGTCAGCCCAGTTTTGCATCCTATTGATGGCCCTCTGTAACCTTTGACAGCCCTCCACACTATCCACACCTCCAATCTTTGTGTCACCAAAGGAATCTTTGTTTTTTTGATTGTCCCTCTGATTGGACCCATTCCAAGATGTGGACTCTTACTTCCTTCTCTATTTATTTATTTGGAGATACAGCGCGGTAACAGGCCCTTCCAGCTGAAAGAATCAGTGCCACCCAATGACATCGATGTGACCAATTAACCTACTGACCCGCGCATCTTTGGAATGAGTGACGAAACTGGAGCACTCGGAGGAAACCCTCTGTGATGAGAGTCCTTGGCGTGGATGGCTTGGAGCCAGATACTGGAGCATCCCAAGCAAAGATTGAGACACAGTATTAAACTGGATCAGAAACTGAGCACAAAACAAGCGCTTGATGAAATCGCGAGTAGGGCCAGAGGTTGAGCACCAATCCTCAGTTCAAAATGTTCCTTAAATACTCGATTCTTAGCACCCAAAACATATTTACCAATTAGCGGGACTGTCCTGAACCCTTAAAAGGAGCCACACCAGCTATCCATACTCTGGAGAGTTTGAGCATCTAACTCTGGAGGCTGGTGCCATTGGGAGTGTCTCATAACACCCTCGTAGTCATGGGGAGAACCTACAAAATCCTCACAGACTCTGGAGGAGAGACAGCTTCTTCTAAAAGGAGGGGGTGTTCAGTTTCGAGATATTTTCCTTCAGATACTCCTTTTATTTGGGTAAGATTTTGATATCTTTGTATAGCTTGAGAGGTATGATAGTACTTTAATGCAAAGTTTTGACCTCTTGGTGGTTATAGGTTTGGATTTCAACCTTTTTCTGGTCTGATTGGCAGCGTGCTCTTCATTCCTCTGGTATTCCCGCATAATGTCACTTCCTGCAGAGATATCGACTCTGTCATCTCTCACTCTGGATATTCTGAAAATGTTTCTCTTCCATTGACCCTTTTCCTATACATTTGTATGTGTTTACTTTTGATTTGAATAGCTTCTCTCAATGGATGTGCTTGCCAAATAATTAGCAGTACTTAATCCACACTGTCTGCATTCCTTCTTCACCTGAATAAATGACTGCATTCACATTTCCTCCATCTGCTTCTGTTATTACATTTCCGTTGTCTAACTACATCAGCCCTTCTTCTTGTAGGACTGATATGGAGGTTAGTCTTTACGTGGATAAGCAGGGCAGTGAAAATACCTTGCACTTTTGAACCTTTCCCGAATTACTAACCAATGAGTACTTATATCTACACTACCAAACATCCCCAAACAGCTGTCTACAACACTGTGCAGAGATGGTAATAAAACTGTTATGTTTTGTAACATCAGAAATTAATTGAAAGAGAAAGATGGGAGCTCTGGGAGACAAGTGTCTACTTAGCTTTTACTTCAGTGAAGCACACACTTATGACATGGTGGTGTAACGATGTATGCCTTCCAAGGATAGTACTTTGACGTATAACCTGTAATGAATTATTTAACAACCGAAGCAGCTGTAAACAGGCGACACTGCAGCCTGATGCTTAGTCCTCGTCATGACCAAGGCCACACAGCGCACCCTCTATCCATCCCTGCAGTCAGCCAACAAGGCTGTGAATCGGACTTGCGGCATTCCCCTTTAACGATGTCCTAAAGCAGGGATCGGCAACATTTACCACTGAAAGAGCCAATATGGACCCATTTCCCACAGAAAAGAAAACACTGGGAGCCACAAAACCCGTTTGACATTTAAAATGAAATAACACTGCATACAATGGTTTTTTTTGCCTTTATGCTATGTATAAACAAACTATAATGCGTTGCATTTATGAAATTGATGAACTCCTGCCGAGAAAACGAAATTACATTTCTGCATGCAACAAAAACATTTTGAACTCCGAAAAAAAAGACGTTGGGTTGAAGGTTAGTCCATAGTTAGCCTACCTTCGATCGAAGAATTAAAAGAAAGCGTGCACTGGCGGGTGTCAGGCATTGGCAGTGGTGATGTATATTAATAGCGATAAAAAACATGTTGTAGCAGTGTAGCGCTACACGCAGCGCTAAAATAAAGACATTGCAGTCAAAGGTAACTTTATTCAAACTAAACAGCCTTGATTTAAAGCCTCCCTCAACCCGTCCCCGTGGGCACGGATGCTCCAAAAGACACATACTCACAAACCCCCGTAGGCTATCTCCCTTAGCCGGAACGGTGGCTAATTGTGAGCCGGTTCGGATGTGCCAGGAAATGGGGTCTCCACAACGTTTTTAGATTGTACAAGATCACCATAATCTTCAAATTTCGAATTACATTTCAAAAACTAACAAACCACGGGGAGCCGCAGCACAGAGATGAAAGAGCCGCATGTGGCTCCAGAGCCGCGGGTTGCCGACCCCTGCCCTAAAGGGTCCTGCGTTCGCAAGAAAAGCAATTAAGATAGTCACTACTTATTAGAGTGCGCGCTTCCTTTGTGCATTGACTCCGCTGAAGTCTCTCTGTGGAAAGCAGCAGCACAATCTGCACCAAGTTCAGCTCTTTCAGTGTCTCTGCCACTGAACGGGGTAGACCTGCAGTACTTTAAGTTCTTAATGTCTAGCAGGATCTCGGGATCGTAAAAGGTATATTGGAAAAGGACGGTGGCACCTTTGTTGACCCCGTAGAATCCACTGGATTGAACATGCTAGCGTCCTGGCATATTCTGGTCGTGTTGGCATCCCAACCAGTGCATTGCAAGCTGCCCGATCCCAGGCCACCAGACAAGCTTCGAGCCAACACTTTGACCAAGATGACGGGCATGTAGCTCCTCCAACACTTTAGCTCTCAGCCTGGACGGTACAACAAGTCTCAATCCCCAGATAAGGGAATCCTTCTCAAAGTCAACTTCATCCTGGCTCCGGTAAAAGTTTGGGAACTGGAATTTCTGCTGCGCATTCCAGCCATTTTTGGCTGCCATGTAGACCTGAGACAGTGTGGAGTCTTGTCTGGTTTCGCTTTGGATCATCTCTGCCGTAATAGGATGACTTACAATTTGCATTAGGGAGAATTCGTCAAGAGGTGTACCTGCTTTTGTAAATTTTTCAGGTATTTCCTTTTCCAAGGGTAAACAAGACAATCCATCAGCACTTGCGTGATCAGTCGTCCTCTTGAATACAAGCTGGTGAAGTGTCCTGATGGGTCCTGATGAAGGCTCTCGGCCCAAAACGTTGACTGTTTACTCTTTTCCACAGATGCTGCCTGACCTGCTGAGTTTCTCCAGCATTTTGTGTGTGCGTAGCCAGCGGTTAATGATCAGTGATGAGGGTAAATGCACTCCCATGCAAGTACTGGTTGAAACGTTTTACACCCCAAACCAGACTCAAGGCCTCTCTGTCAACCTGTGCATAATTTTTCCCTGCAGCAGTAAGGGAATATGAAGCATTCGCTTCCATCATTGACGATGCATCACATGACATGACTGCACCTGCACCATAAGGCGAGACATCACAGGAAAGCTTCACTGGATGATATGGATCATAATCTGTGAGTACAGATTCTGACATCATCTTTGTCTTTAGGAAAGCCGCCTCACACTGCTTTGTCCACTGCCATTTCTTCACGACCTGTAGTAATGAGTTCAAGGGCTGGGACACAGTAGCCAGGTTTGGTAGTAATGGACAAATCTTAAAAGGACCCCAAACAGTGGGTTTTGGGTCCAGTTGTATGGCCTGGTGCTTTGTTATCTCTAGGAAATGCCAAAAGAACACGCATCTTTGGCGAACAGCCCATAGATGACCTGGTTCCTCACCAATCTTGCCGACTGGTGTCATGGAGACTGAAGCATTGAGACAGTAGGCAGTGTTGGAAGAAGGCCCCTGTACTCAGGTGATCTCCCTCTCTCTCGTGCTCTCAATGGTAGTGAGAGCCTGTTGGTCCTCCAGTCAGGGGGATAGGAGAAGCAATGTGAAAGATTATAAAATCAGTAAAGTGAGCTGCTGGTCCCTGCTCTCATAGCAGAAGAGCCACCTCTCCCTTCCTCACTGATGAGAGAGAGCCTATCAGAGACACTGAAGTGTCGGGTTATGGACTATAGTTTTTTATGGACTTTGGGGAGCTTTTGCCATTGCTAGCATGGTGGGGGTGGGGGGGTTGATGCTTCTGCCGCTGCTTGTGCTTGGGAGGGGCAAAGGGAGTTCTGTTGTTTCTATCATTCATTTTATGGGGTTCTTGTTTCATGGACGTCTGCAAAGAGTAAGAATTTCAGGTTGTATACTGTACACATTCTCTGATATTAAATTGAACCATCTAAACCATTTGAACCACTTGAGCTGTTATACGTCTGTTGGCATCTGGTACTGCCTGAATGTTCTCTGCACTTGTGTAATTCTTGTGTGGTGTTATTGTGACCATAGTGAGTGAGGCTTGGTTTAAAGAAGTCATTCATTACATCACATTCTGAACCTATAATCTATTAATCTTTTCAATATTTTCTTGAAACTTTGGAGGTGTTCCTTGTTATCCCCACCTGTAGCAATGATGTCATCCAGGTAACCCTGAGTGTCTGGACAGCTTTGCCACACCTGGTCCAGAGCTTCCTGATAGAGTGCAGGTGGAGATACTCTTCCATAGCTAGCGATAAAGCCCGTTGTGAGTGTTTATGGTGAGAAACACTTTGGACTCTTCTTCCATTTCCATCTGTAGAGAGGCCTCAGCTAAGTCCACTGGCTGAAGTGTTCCCCCCCAGAATGGTTGCAAAGATGCCCTCTATCCTGGGAAGAGGGTGTTGATCAACTTTCAGTACTGGATTGATGGTGACCTTAAAATCCTGACAGACCCATTCTTCTTGGCTACTGGGGCCACTGGCATTGCCCATCGCCTCCACTCAACCTTGGAAAGAGTTCCTCAGTCTTGATGTGATCTAGCTCACTGGCTACTTTATCACGGATGCTATAAGGAACCAGATGGACGTTGTAAAACTTAGGTGAGACATTTTCATTTAACACTATTTGCCCTTGATATGCCTGAGTTTGCCAAAGCCATCCTTGAGCACTGCTGTTGCATCATCCAATATCTTTCTTAATTCACTTTCAGTTGGCTATTGCAGGGGATGTGCCATGCAGTTGGTGGATGGATCTCCAATCAAGTTGCAGTTGCCTCAGCCAATCATGGCCCCACATTGCTGGCCCTCCTGTTTTTACAACATGCAAGCCCAATGTAGCTTGTGGATTGTTTTATTTCACTGTCACGAATGTCATTCCCACAGGACTGATCTTTTCTCGAGTATGATTTCTTAGTTGGATATCTGCAAACTTCAGTTCAGTATCTTTGAAATGCCATTCAAACTCATTTTGCTAAATGACTGAAATAGGTGAGTCTGTGTCTAATTCCATTTTAATTAATTTGCCATTCACTTGTGGTGTAATCTATATTGCTTGTCTCTTGTTAGCTTACACATTGAAAATCTTAAGGCTACCTAGTCTTGTGTTACTTTCATCATTATCAGAGTTTTTATCGGCAGCATGCAGATTAGTGCTATTTTTGAAACTGCAACTTGACTTTTTAAAAATCTTTTCCTCTTCTCTGTGAAGTCTATTTATTTTTGTTTGCCTGACATGCTTTTTGTATGTGTCCAAGTTTGTTGATTTTACTGCAAATTTTTCCTTTAAACCTGCATTGGTCTGGTGTATATAAGCCCCTGCCACAATGGTAGCAAAGTTAGTTTGGCCAGACAGACTTCTGTTTAGATGATGCAATTTTGTTCAAGCTCATTTTCATTTTGACTGCAACTCAATTACATCACCAGTTGCTGTTTCCATTGATACAACAATTTCAACTGCTCCTTTAAATGCGAGTTCAGTTACGAGCCATTTCTGAATGCTTTCTTGTAAGATTCCACAAACTAAGCAATCTCTCAGTGCATCATTACTGAATGGACAATCCTCAGGCAATTTCTTCAGCTGAGCCACATAAGCTGTAATGGACTACCTTGCCCTTTGATTCTGCTTTTGAAACCTAAGGCTTTCTGCAAATACTATGGTTTTGGTTCTAAATATCCCTACATTACTTCTATGATATCAGCAAAGCTCACTTCAGCTGGTTTGGATGGAGTAGTCAAATTTCTAAGCAAACTATATGCTGTTCTCACCTATTGCATTCAATAACACTAACACTCACTTTTCATTGGCTATTTTATTTGCTTTAAAATACTGCACAGTTCATTCAGTATACATGATCCAGTTATCTATTGTGTAGTTGAACTTGTCTATCTTTCCAATGTAGCCTGTCATCTCTGCCTCTTTAAATTTTAATATTATTACCCAGTACTCACTGTTTATGAACTCGTGAATTTCATCTGTTTTCTGCCTCTTTTAAACTTGAACATATTTCTCTCCTAGTGAAGAAAAATGTGCTGCACTTTAACAGGCAGATAGTTGTCTTGGGTTCATTTTAAAACTTCCTCATCATCACTGTTATGTTTTTATAACTCCAGAAATTAATGGAAACAAAACACACGAGCCCTGGGAGATGTGTGTCTACATTGTTTTTACTTTAATGAGGTGCATACTTATAACGTGGTGCATAATGACATATGCCATTCATGTGGGTATGTTTTACCCTGAGTCCAAAGTTTCCACTGGCTGCCTCACAGGTTCTGTACAACATAAGTGCCATATTTCAGAAGCATGTCCTTTGGTCTTATTCACCTGGGAGCAAACCCTGCCTTTTCAGGCAGCTCCCTCACCATGACTTGGTCACCTGGTTGTGGGGGAGTATCTTCTCTCCCTTTGACTTTCTCTGATCAGCAATATATTGCTGCTGTTTTGCTCTTTCCCTCAATCCATTAATCAGAGCCACGTTGCCTGGTTTGATGCAAGCCAATTAACACAATGCATTTGTTTCAACGTTCGGCTCTTGCATTGGCAATCTCTTAGTCCATGGAGCTGATGTGCTTTTAACTTCGATTTACTGCTTGCAATCACCAAATATAAACTGAAGGTTACTGCAAGCTTCCTGAACTTATTTGCATTTACAATAAGAACTGAAGCCTCTTTTTTTTGTTTGTATTAATATCTGCTATATTCACATAACTCCTGAATACTCCTTAACACCTTGCACAACCTTTTCAAGGTACCTTAAGTTGTTTTTAAAATGTCTCTTAAGTGTAATCTTTGTTGTATTTTCGTAAAAGAGCAGCCATTTTCAACACAGCTAGCTCACAGTAACAGCAATGTAATAATAATCTGAGATTACATTTTACTACTGCTGACCAAATGATCGCCATTGACCAGGACAGTGGCAATGCTCCCCCTTCTTCTTTGTTAATGTGTAATAGAATCATTCACATTACTCAGAGGAATAATCTAATTTTTTATATAAAAACATAAAAAAGTCCTGTCCTCATTGCTACCATCATGAAGGAAGTCCAGGGGCCTGAAGGCATTCACTTGATAATTTGGAACAGTGTGTGTGTGTGTGTGTGTGTGTGTGTGTGTGTGTGTGTGTGTGTGTGTGTGTGTGTGTGTGTGTGTGTGTGTGTGTGTGTGTGTGTGTGTGTGTATGTGTGTGTATGTGTGTGTATACACTTACTGTGATGAAGGAGGTACAGTAAATATATATATATACACACTTACTGTAACTGGTGTCAAAATGGTTGTTGTAATGTGTCTAGTGTGGTAGTAGTGGGGATGGCTTGTAGCTCTCACTTCCAGCTTCCACCACTGGCTAGCAGTCTTGCGAAGAGGAGAGATGAATGTGTACGTCTCTCCCCGCCAGTACACGGCCTCTCCCACAGCCTCATGTAGTGCCTCCTCGCTGGTGACACACAGAAACTGAACTCCTTTCAGACTCGGGCTGAACTACAGAGGATGGAGAGGAAGTCTGGCCCCTGCTCACATCACATACAGGCCCACCGGTTTGTGGACACGCCCTGGTGCTCGTGAACCAGATCCCCAGCTATGGGTAAACAGCCCCACTGCCTTGTGGGTAGCCTCGGGAGAGACAAAGCCCATGGGAGTAAACTCAGACAGCAAATCTGGAGTGGAGCCCCTAAGGTGGCTGGTTGTCATTGAACATCCTTCGGGCAGCTCCTGCAGTCGAGCTGGTGCCAAATGTATTGTTTCATAAGCTTTCCTTTGGGCTACACTGGTGAGGCCGAGAGGGGGATCTTGATGACCGGACATCTTAGGATCTCCGTACTTCCTGCCCAGGCTTGTAATGATGGCGATTGTCCTTCGAGACAGACAGATGCCAATCACTTACTGTAATACCAGTTCTTTTTCCCTATCATCATGTATTGCATTGTACCGCAGCCACAGAGATAACAAATTTCATGATATATGCCTGTGATTATTAAACCTGATTCTGAAAAAAAAACAACACCCTCAGCAGTGTGTCTTTCGCTCAGTAGAGCACTGAAATGTCAGCCTAGATATTATGTCCTCGAGTCTCTGAATTAGGATTTGGACTACAGCCTTCTAACCTAGATGCAAGAATGTCATCAACTAAATTAGAGCAGCCACTGATTACACTTATGAGAATCAGATCATTAAATTAAGCAAGTGATGATGCTGTACACTCCTTGACATCATTTAAAAATAAATAACTATTGTTTTTTTTGGCCAACATTTCACAATGATCACGTTAGTGGTCGAATTTACACTTACACAAACTTAATTATCGTTACCTAATGAACCACACATCATTTGATGTAGAACAAATGGGATGGCTTCCAGGTGGAGCCTTGGACTGCTGTTTGAGAATGAAAGGAGCTGGTGCTAGTAGCATTTCAAAATATCTTCCAGTGCTTTGCCGGCAAGCCTACCAGACAGATCTGATGTATATGTGAATGGAATATTTAAAATATGTATGTCAGCAAGAAAAAAACACATTTGCTAAGATATATCAAAATCTTTGAACATTCTCCACTCTGTGCGTTTTGTGAACTCTCTTGCCAATATTCTCAGAGGCATGACTTAATGCAAAATTGCTATTTGACTTACTTGATAACAACTTTCAGTTGATTAGGTTTATTAAAATAGCATATTGATTTAAAATTATACATTTCTCACCATGCATAATTACGATAATTAAAGATAATCTTGCTCAAACTTTGCGATGCATGTATATGGAGTCTATATGAAGACTATAAGTGAGCAGTATTTGAATGATTTAGGCATGGTGGTCTCGTAAATCATCCTTGAAACTGGATTCTATGCTGATTTGAATGCTAATTAGACACTCTGGTTGTGACAGAAGGAGCCTTGGTGGTCACTTTAGTGCCATCCACTAATCTTATTGCTGATATTATCATTAATTTATTTTTCGTTAATGATAAAAGGAAATCCAGAAGGCAGAGTATGTGGTGTTAGTGGAATGTCAGACGTGCTTCTATACAAATGAATAAATTATTTATTAGTGTCACTATTTGATATGATAATTAATTAAGACGAAACAGAACAAAGCCAGTCGTAAAAGCGTGATTTGAATACAGACGCATGCTGCGCATTGTAGATCATTAGAAAGGAGCCTCTACAAATTGAGTTTTAAATTTATTGGAGAAATGTCCTTAGTCTAATATATGACCCTTCAGCCCTGAATGATGGTGCCAACCATGATATGAATCCAAACTAATCTGCTCTACCTGCACATTGGCTTTATACCTGCATTCCTTCCCTGTTCATTTTGCTGTTGTTTCTGTTGCTACCGTTTCTCTCAGCAGCATGTTCCGGCCATCTCTGTAAAAAGAAAACTTGCCTTGTAAATCTCCTTTGAATATTCCCCCTCTTACTTTAAAGCTACGTTCTCTAGTATTTGACATTTTCACCCTGGGTAAAAGGCTCTGACTATTGTATCTTTTTATACCTCTATCAGGTTGTCCCTCAGCTTCCAGAGAAATCAGTTCAAGCTTGTCCCACATCTCCTTATTGTTAATACTCTAATTTAGGCAATATCCTGGTGAGCATCTTCTGTACCCTCTCCAAAGCATCCACTAATGTAATGCAGCAAAAAAAAACTGCACTGAATATTCTGAGTTGGCCTAAGAAAAGTTTTATACAATTGCAACATGACTGCCAGACTTGTATATTCAGCATCCTGACTGATGTAGGCAAGTATGCCTTTTGCTTTAATTACCTCCCAATCTACTTGTGTTGCTACTTTCAAGGATCAATGGTCTTGCACCCCAAGACCACTCTGTATATTAGTGCTCCCAAGGGTCCTACCATTTACTGTTGTTCCATACCCTGTGGGTATCTTGTGACTGTCACAAGACTAAAATGTAATTGAGTATCTGGTGGGCGTGAAGTAATGGTCTTGTGATGCTGGGGTGATGTATTTTCCCGCCAATGTGAGGTCACATGATGTAATTTTCCCGTCAGTGTGAGGTCATGTGATGGCCTGTTCCAACAGGTATAAAACGGGGAAAGCCTGCTGTGACGTAGGAGTTTTTGTTGGGATGTCGTTTAAGCCATCCATTACTCTGTTATGCTGCATATTTGGCTTCATGACGCAGTTTTGTTTTAAAGTGGAGTTTTAATTCTTACTGTAAGGTATATTGTCGTTGTGCCAGAAGTTTTGAAAATCACTGCCAGTTATGTTTGATGTATCTTTGATTTAACTTTAAAGTCTAAGTATTAGAGAGTGAAGATTTACCAAAGTATGGAAACCCGAAGGATCGAGTAAAGTTGGTGTTGTCGGCAGTTTAATACAGGATCGACGTTATTAGATCATCATTCAGGGATATAACCTGCATCCGAGGTAGTCCTTGTCTTGTAAGGGCAGAAAGGGTTGGGGCAGCGTTATTCATCAAGGAAAAGGTCAGTTCCTTCAAGCCGTTTTTATTTCCTTTATCATGAATCCTTTCGGCAAGGCATATTTCGATTGGGATCAGCAGTAACATCACATTGTCGAGGAATTCATTACTTCAGGAAAGTCTCTCCTAATTAAGTGTATAAATCATTCGGATTTTCGCATTTACCATTTTAAGAACTGAGTTCGCATTTATCGCTTTAAGAACTGTTCGAGTTGCCGTATAGCAGTTAACTTCCAGTTAAGTTAGTCATTTGTTTACTTTTCATTTTTATTGAGCAGAGTTTAAGTAAATGTTTATCTGTTTATAAAAAAAACATTCTCAATTCTATATTCATTGTTGCCGTATTGCAACACTGTATACTTTCCTCTTGCAGTTGACTTCCCAAAGTGAAGCACCTCATACTTCTCCCAATTAAACTCCATCTGCCAGGTCTCTGATCCGGTCTCTATCCCACTGATTTCTTTGACAGCCTTCTTCACTGTTGCCAACTCTGTCAATTTTTTGTGTCAACTCTAAACTTACTAATGAGCCCAGCTACTATGTCATTCAAATAATTTATATGCAAGACAAGCCACAAAAATCCCAGCACTGATCCTTGTGAAAACCATTGGTCACAGGCATCCAGTTAGAGAAACACCCCTCCAAAGTTACCCTCTGACTCCTATGGACAAGCCATATACAGTAATATCAAAACTGCAAATCTCAGTGTATGTGTTGACATCTGTGTTAAATTTTACCTTGATTTTGATATTTCTTCAATAAGTAATCATACAAGGCAAATTGCATGATAATATTAATTTTTGTGACCAATATTTGAGCTTATCAGAATAAAAAGGTGAAATTTGAAGTATCTATCGTGGTAAGGAAGTGCCAGCATTTTAATTTCTATGTAATCAGTTTACATTTGAACTCAGGGAGATTAGGGAAAGAGCTTAATTTTTATTTGATAGGATTATCTGCCTAATTGACATAGCAACTTTGTTTAATTGGTGGTTGCAATTACCTTGAACTCTGGTTCAGATTCCATTGGTGTGATTGAAGCTCATTATTTTGGGTTAAGTTTCATACCCCAGGGGCCACTTCTTAGTGAGGTATTAGGAAAGCCCGAGGCAGGGTATCAACCCAAAATGTCAGTTGTCCTTCTGTCTCTGCAGATGCTGCCCTAACCTGCTGAGTAATTCCAGCAGTTTGCTTTCTTCTCTAGACTGAAATATTTTCCTGTGACCCCACCACTGCGGTTCATGTCACACTCAAGTAGTGGGCCATGTTATCTGCACTCTGGGAAACACTCTATTATGAGCTCCGTCATGGAAATCTTTTTCCAAGATGAGAGAGTAGGCATGCTGCCCTTCTTGTACATAGCATCCTCACAGACTCATGGGCATCAGAGGTCCTTGACCATTGAGATTGGTGGAGAAGCACATGGGAAGATGCTTAGCACTTGGAGTCTCTCTTCACTAGGAGGCCTGGAGCAATCAGTCGGTGAGTGCAATGATCTTATCAGTCCAATAACCCGTCCTGTCAACCTCTGTGACAGCAGATCCCACACAGAGCTTGTTAGCCACCTCAGAAACCTCAGGATTCGAGTGAAAACAAAATCCTCCTTGACCCAAACGACTGGCCAAAGAAGAGGGAAGGACGGAACAACCTGGTTATCTTTATGTGACTGGTCAATAAGTTACAGCATTATGAATATTACAAAAGATATGATGACATGAAAATTACTTGTGCCATCTATGTGCAAGGAACAATGAGCTTCCTAATGAACTGAGAGAGAGAGCTGAGGAAGTTTATGCTAGTGGGTAACAAACTTAAAATATCCTGCACTGCTTTTGTGAAAGCCTTTTCAGTCCAACCACTGTAATTATTGTTTCCAGGTTTCCCAAATAATTTGGGCTCAACAGGCGAGATGTCAGCGTGCACAACTTGATTTCAGTTTCACTGTGTAATCCACCTAAGAATGTCACAAAACAAGACGCAGGTGCAATCAGACAAAGATTCCTTAAACCATACATGACACACTGGAGGAATTAAGCAAAACAAGCATGTCCTGCTGATGTCCTTCAGGTCTTTTAGTGTTTCTCCAGATTCTAGCCTCTGCAGGCTCCTGTGCCTCCATATATCATATCACTCTGGGGACTGCAGACATCTAATGGGGTATTGTGTGCCAATGCTCTTTGGAAGAACAAGGGAGGTTGGTGATTCCAAGAGAGAACATGGTGGGAAGATGCAGGAATGAGGCAGCTGAAGTATCCTTCTCCCATTATGATTATTAAGTCCAGTCCTCTGTAACTTGCCGCCCCTACTAGTCAAAATTTAATTGCAGTGTAGTGCTAATGTTCTGGAAATTCTGGCAAGTGAACATTGGAAGAAGTCTCCAGATTCTCATGGCACCTGAACCTTGCTGAATGCAGCTTCAAATTGTCAGGTGTCTCTTTTTGGAGCCCCTGGAACTCGTTGATTGTTCTGCTTGAGAAGTCCTACCATTGATGTTTATCTCCAGGTGGACAAGGTATGAAAGCATTGTGCTAATTTTCTGCCCAAGGCTTAGGCAGTTGATCAGGAGAAGCAAATGCAAGTGCCTCCACAACAGGTAGAGAACTCAAAATCCAGGCAATCAAATAAGCCAGATGTTTCTTTTTAAAGCTAATAATGATCATGAAACTATCAGGATGTCATTGCGATCCATCTGGTTCACTAGTGGCCTTCACGGGGCAATCGTATTCTGGCCTAGATATAACTGCAGACCACTGTTCACAGGCAGCTAACTTCCAGCATTGCCAGTAGTTTCCACTCCTTGGGAATGAATTGAAAACAGGAAGAACAGGGAACTGAGGAACAAAGGAATCTCAGCAACTTGCTCAGGAATATGATTTTGCAGTGGACGGCCACTAATGAACTGTGGGCTCACTAACTGGAATGGAAAGTCCTGTGACCGATGATGAATGAGTTTACGTTGCTCTGATTTTTGCACTTACAGTTCAACGTACCCTGAGTCATTGCTGGCCCAGACTCAAGCACCAGAGTGCCCACTCTTTCTTTATTGCTCTCAGCACTTGACAATAATTGACCTTCTTTACACATTTGTAGCCCGTCGATGACGATATCCTGCCGAAGTCCCCTTCTATCTCCTGGAAGGTTCCAAAGGTAAAGAAGTTGAAGGCCTTTGTGTCCTTGAAATAAAGGATTGAATTACATTGGGCATAAATCCAACATGACCCCATACAATCACAATTGGATTTACACTCTGAAGATTATTGCATTACCCCTCCTTGAGATGCCCTTCAGATTAATACCAATTTCATTTCCCATTTTTTATAAGAACTCAAATTAGCATTAAGTGGCAGGTCAAGGACTGAACGTATCTATTTGATTCTGCAAAATGAATCCAGTGCAATGTTAATGGCAGCCTTATCTCTGCTAAACACAAAATCTTTTCATTTAAAAGTAATTTAGAGGTACTGCAATTTTTTTTCTCAAAGCCGACATTTATTAAACTCTGCATGTTGCATTATTCAATATAGTATCTATGATTCAATAAATGATACCCTAATCTGTGAATCTGTAAGCTGAGAAAGATAAATTTGAGGTCCTTTTTGAAATATGAAGAGGTTCTCCTCTCTGCCCTCCCTACAATGCGTGATATTTCAATCAAATACATCATTATGTTAAGTGCCGACTCTTGTGATTATATAAATTCTTATCAAGTACGTCTTGTGCCATCACCCAAGGTGCCTTCATGCTAGAAAAATGTCAAGACACGGAAATCATTATTGAGGCAAGATCTACAAGAACTTAAAAATGGAATTAGATTCTTGGAGGAATAGAATACAAAAAATGCAATGAGGAGAAAACTGGAGAATGGATTAGAATAAGTGGCTCATCTGTAGAAAATAGCAGAGCAGACTTGAGCTGTGTGGCTTGTTCCCCTGCTGTAACACTCTGTCACTCTGTGTTACGTTACCGATAAAATCAGTGACACAGAGGTACATGACAAAAGGTTGGACTTGCTTTGTGTTGACAGGTTTCTCTCTGCAGTGCTTTTCCAAACTGAAAAGAAATCCATGACTTCTATAATACATTGTGTGAATATAAGTATAAATATTCTATTTTCCAACCAAGTGTAAAAAGATCTCTCTTAGTTATTATTTTAGTATTGAAATACTTAATTGTGAATAGGTAACAGTGGAGGACATACCCCCTAATTGTATACTAATAATCAACCTGGGCAAGTTGCCCAGGTGATAGGTGATTGCATGCCAGTGACAGAGCCCAGACAATTTTGCATCCATTTAAATTAATGTCTGGTAATTAGATCAGGTCCTCATGAAAACTTGCTGTCCTTCCCATCAGATTAATCTTTATATTCTGAGCCCAGATGGTCAGCTTTGATCTTCGCACAAAGGAGGCAAATGTATTCAGCATCATCATTTCACAAAGTTCACTTAAAAGCTACGGTTACAAAATTGATTACTTCAGGTGAGCTATTTATTCTTTCCGTCTCAGTGATCTTAATTCCAGCCTCCATGAAGAGAAGTTAGATGTGCATTTTCCTCAATTCCCTCCAGTGTTTCCAGCTGTTTTTATTTATTCATTTATTGGGATATGGTGTGAAATAGTCCTTGGAATCACGCTGCCCAGCAACCTCCCCCCAAATTTAATTCGAGCCTAATCACTGGACAATTTACAATGATGAATTAACTTATCCACCGGTACATCTTTGGACTGTGAGAGGAAACTGGAGCACCTGGAGGAAACCTATGTGATCTCAGGGACATGCAGTGTTGAGAATTGAACCTGGGCCACGTGCTAACCACTACACCACCCATGCTGCCCCAGCTCCAGAACTCCAGACCCCTCTCAGACAGTAGTCTCTTGCTGCTCTCTCAGGGGTCAATCAATGATATTTCAGCCTGCAATGTTAACAGAATTTACAACAATCTAGCCAGGACTTGAGGGACTGGTTTATAGGTGAGGTTGGGCATTAGGATATTTTTTCTTAGAGCCCAGGAAACTGAGGAGAGATCTTACAGAGGTGTATAAAATCACGAGTGGTATATATAGGGTGAATTGCACACTGGAGGATCAGGAATTTAGATATACAAGTTTAAGGTGAGAGGGGAAAGATTTAGTAGGAACCTGAGAGACAAAATTTTCATGCAGAGGTGGTATGTATGTGGATCAAGCTGACATAAGAAGTGGTTGTGGGAGATATAATAAGACATTTAAAAGACATTTCAATTGATACATGGATAAGACCATTTGACCATAAGACATAGAAGCAGAATTAGGCCATTTAGCCCATCAGGTCCGCTTCATCGTTCCCTCATGGCTGATTTATTTTCCCTCACAACCCCATTCTGCTGCCTTCCCTCCCCGTAACCTTTGACTCCCTTTCTAATCAAGAACCTATCAACCTCACCTTTAAATATACCCCATGACTTGGCCTCCACAGATGTCTGTGGCAATGAATTCCACAAATCCACCACCCTTTGGCTACAGAAATTCCTCCTAATCTCTGTTCTAAAGGGATGACCTTGTATTCCAAGATTGTGCCCGCTGGTCCTAGACTCCCCCACTATAGGAAACATCCTCTCTGCCTCCATTTTATCTAGGCCTTTCAATACTCAATGATAGCCAGCTGGTGGTGTAATGGCATCAGCACCAGACTTCGGAGCGAAGGCTCCCGAGTTCGAATCCAGCCGGCTCCCTTGCGCGCTTTCCATCTGTGCTGGGCTGAGCATTGAGCTAGCAGCTCGGCCTCATAAAAACAAGAAAGCCTGCTAAAAAAAATGCTGTCACAATGGCGTCCCGATGACTCCACTTGGAGTTAAGAGCTTTGTTCTTCTTCTTCAATACTCAATAGGTTTCATTGAGATGCCCCCTCATTCTTTTAGGAAAGGTTCGGATGGCTATGAGTGAACCCCAGGTAAATGAGAACAGCTTAGTTGGGCAACTTCATCAGTATTGGACAAGATGGGCCGATTGGCTGTTACCATTCTGTATGACACTATTGATCACATTCCTGCAACCAGCAATCCAACTAAGTCCGAAATACTTAGGTGACACCATTAAGTTTTGTCCTTTGATACACACCAAATGAAAAAATTCTACCCTATTATGCAGTTAATACCCAGTGTCTCACCTTTGGCAGCAATTACAGCCTTGTGTCTGTGTCGATAGGTCTCTTACACCTTTGCACATCTGGACACTGCAATTCTTCCTGATTCTATTCAAGTCTGCTCAAGCTCTATCAGATTGCATGGGGGTTGTGAGTTTACAGCCCTTTTCAAGTCCAGCCACAAATTCTCAATTGGATTGAGGTCTCAACTCCGACTTGGCCACTCCAGGACATTAAATTTGTGGTTTTTAAGCCATTCCTGTGTAGCTTTGGCTTTATGCTTGGGGTCATTGTCTTGCTGGAAAAAAATCTTCTTCCAAATCGCAGTTCTCTTGCAGACTGCATCAGATTTTCCTCCAGGATTTCCCTGTATTTTGTTTTATTAATTTTACCCTCTATCTTCACAAGCCTTCTAGGGTCTGCTGCAGTGAAGCATTCTCACAGCATGATGCAGCCACCACCATGCTTCACGGTAGGGTTGGTGTGTCTTTGATGATGTGCAGTGTTTGTCTTAATGTCAAACATAACATTTAGTCTGGTGGCCAAAAAGCTCAATTTTGGTTTCATCAGACCATAGAGCCTTCTTTCAGATGACTTCAGAGTCTCCCACATGCATTCCAACAAACTCTAGCTGAGGTTTCATGTGAATTTTTTACAACAGTGGCTTTCTCTTTGCCACTCTCCCATAAAGCTGAGACTGGTGAAGCACCTGGGCAACGGTTGTTGTATGCGCAGTCTCTCCCATCTCAGCCACTGAAGCTTGTAACTCCTCCAGAGTTGACATAGGTCTCTCAGTGGCCTCCCTCACTAGTCCCCTGTTGCACAGTCAGTCAGTTTTTGAGGAATACCTGCTGTAGGCAAATTTACAGATGCGCCATGTTCTTTCCGTTTCTTGATGATTTCTGTTTCTTAACTGTACTCCAAGGGTATTTAGTATCTTGGAAATTAACGTGTATCCATCTCCTGACTTGTGTTTTTCAATAACCTTTTTGCAGAGTTGTTTGTAGTGTTCAGTTGGTTACCCTGTTAGAGTTCTTGCTTGGATACTGAATCACCAGCAGATGGACCTTGCAGGTACAGGTGTATATTTACCACAGTTAATAGAAACACCTTGACTGCACACAGGTGATCTCCATTTAACTAATTATGTGACTTACAAAACCAACTGACTGCACCAGTGATGATTTGGTGCATCTTATTAAAGTGGTGGTGGGGGGGGGGGGGGGGGTGGAATACTAATACAATCAATTATTTTGTGTTTTATGTATGTAATTAATTTAGATCACTTTGTAGTGATCTGTTTTCACTTTGACACGAAAGAATCTTTTTCTGTTGATCAGTGTCAAAAAAAGCCAAATTAAATCCACTGTGATTCAATGTTGTAAAACAATAAAACATGAAAACTTCCAAGGGGTGGGTGAATACTTTTTATAGGCATTGTAGATGGCACAGACACCTCATTGCCAAAAGGGAAATTTCCATTGACATACTTTACTGTGCTACAAACCAATGGGGACACTTTGTACCATACTATGTGAACAAAATATTCTTGAAAGATTCCTCAGGACTTGACTGCCCATCATTTCCTTGTTACAATAAACATAATGTGTGTCTTATTGAATAAGATGAATTAAGAATAACTTACAATAGTTTGATATTTAATCTTTGAATGCAACTATATTACAATTAGCAGCATATAAAATAAATGCCTTATCAAGTGGTGTAGTGATGGAATTGTTGATAGGATACCACCACAGATCTCATTTTATGGGCTTCATTCTTTGACTTTTAAGGTTACTAAGTCAGACTCTTTTGTGCCTAATTATTCAAATTAAATCTTACTAATGGTAAATACAGGAGTTCACAGACAAAGCAGTCGCGGATACATTTAATTAGGATTTTCTTTCATCACCCACCAAGAGTTTTGCCTTTCTCACCTTGATGAAATCATTGGATCACTATATAAGGAGACATCTTCAACCCTTGTTACTTTGTCATGGCCCAATGCAGCAATTTGCTATTTAACAAAAAAAACACATTTAATCTGAAAACCACATACTCTGAAGTTCAGCACAGCTCCGAAACTATACAATTACCATATTTAAAAACAATGCTTATGGCATCTCCGGAGCGAATTAAGTGAAGTTGCAGCAAAAATATAAACTACCCTTCTTCCTAATTGAACAATAATAAGTACCCTCAGGCATGAGACCTCACTGTTGTTCATATTAATAATTCAAGAGGTAAACAAAATCAGTAGCACTGTTTTGGAGCACTACAAGTGCCCTTAAACTGTACCAAAAATGGCAATCACTGCTTGTGCCCGATTTTGAGGGGCAATTTGTATTGATGGTATATTGATAAGTATGCTATGAGGTGCAGAGTGAATTCCTGCTGGCAAGATATAGAATCAGTAAATCATAAATCTACACTGTTCATTGATCAAAGTCAATGTCAGTGCTGTCCTTTTGGAGCTCACAATGCAGCTAACATCCTCCCTTACTTCCCACAGAGTGCCCGCCATTGTGACTTAAAGGGATCATCAACAAGGTGCAGGTCAGAACACAAATCTGGAAATGTTTGATACTTTCTGCAATTGATGAAAACGGCAGCAGCCTGCAGGAAGTGGTGCAGTGAATACTGAAGGAGTGGGGCGTGGACATGAGCTCGTCTCACACACTGCTTCCTGCTAAAGGGGAAGTTTGTGATCCACCTGCAGATGGGATCTGGTGCGTTAAGTTTGGAGAGCTTCTGTTGCCTGCCATCTATCTAATACCTCCATTACAGCAATGCACTATAAATGCTTTATATCACTTTTTATGATACTATTGTATTGTAAATGCATGCTGGTATTTATGTATTTAAGCACATTTTATTCCTTATCTATACTTTAACCTCTAACTTATTTTCATATAATTCTTTATAATTGTTGAAAGTGTTATTTTGTTGCTTGCCATGCCAACACATCACAGCAAATTCCAAATACATGTAAATATATATGGTGAATTAATTTGCTCCTTGTTTCAGGTCAACTTACCATCAATTCTACAGTCATGTCATCCAGGGACTTGGGCTATATTGTTTTTTCTCTTTGTGACTGTATGCTTCCTGAAATCATAAGCGTATGATTTTGCTGTGTTCATGAACTCACATATCAATTTGTGCTGTGTGTTGTTGGTACTGTGTTTTGCACCTTGGCCCTGGAGGAATGCTGTTTCGTTTGGCTGTATTCATATGAGGTTGAATGATAGTTAAAAGAGCTTTTCTCTAAATTTAAGTCTTCTACTCTAAACAGGACACTCTCTCATGTGAGTTCATGAACAGAATGGGAAAATGAACAGAAGGCAGTCAGAACATGACAAGCTTTCTTTATTCTTTACAAGCTCTGGGCATTGCTAGCAAGGCTGCCATTCATTGATAATCCCTGATTGCTTTTAGGAAGGTGGCAATTAGCTAGTAGAAAAGGAAGAGGGAAAAGTTAAGGAGCAGTTCAGCAGGAACCCTGCCTCACCCTGAAAGCTGACCGAGGAATTCTCCTTATGCTGCCTTACACATCCCACTTAGCCATTTGGCCCAATGAAATCTAAGCCAACTCTCAGAACAATCCTTTCAATCCCATTCTCTCCCACAATTCCCTGCATTATGGGTCATTTACAGTTCAAGATCATGTTTAATATCATAGGCATATATCGTGAAATTTGTTGATTTGCGGCAGCAATACATTGCGATATGTAATAATAAAAATAGATAAATTATAATAAGAGACATTTCTTTATAAAATAAATTAAGTAAGTAGTGCAAAAAGGAAGCAAAAAAAAAGGAAAAAAATTGAAGTAGTATACTTGGATTCATTGTCCATTCAGAAATCTGATGGTGGAAGGGAAGAAGTTATTCCTAAAATGTTGAGTGTGTGTCTTCAAGCTCTTGTACCTCCTTGTTGATGGCAGCAATGAGAAGAGGGTGCGTCTTGATTGACGGAGTTCCTTAGTGACAGATGCCAGCTTTTTAAGGCATTGCCTTTTGAAGAAGTTCTCGATGTTGAGGAGGCTAGTGCCCATGAAAGAGCTGGCTGAGCTTACAACTTCCAACAGTGTTCTTTGACCCTGTGCAGTGGCCCCTCCATACCAGGCAGTGACACCACTGCTTAGAATGCTCTCGACAGTACATCTGTAGAAATTTGCGAGAGAATTTGGAGACAAACCAAGTCTCCTCGAATGCCTCACGAAATATGCCTGCTGTCAAGCCTTCTTTGTAGTTGTCAGGCCCAGGAAAGACCTTCAGAGATGCTGACACCCAGAAACTTGAAACCGTTCACCCTGTCCACTGCTCATCTCTCAGCTCATCTTTGGAATGCAGGAGGAACCCTATACTCACATGGAGAACACACAACATCCATGCAAACAGGCACCAGCCTACCTGCCATTAAGTGCAGATTTACGGAAAGGTACCAGAAAAAGGCCAGCAATATCATGAAGGACCCTACCCTCCCTGCTTATGGACCACTTTTTGCACTCCCATCAGGGAAGCAGCCACGAAAACGACCAATAGACTCAAAAAGTTAGTTCCCAAAGCCATCGAGCTGATCAACACCTCCACTTGTTAACCCCCCCCCACCCCACACTCCCCATTACCAGTACATTACCGTTTCCTGTCAGAGCAATCTTATGTACAGATACTCCTGGATCTAGCATCACCTTATGCACATACAATCAGTTTATGTATATAAGCTGATCTTTTGTATTTATATTTATCATGTTTTTATTGAATTCCTTATGCTTATTGTGTTTTTCATGCTGCTTTGGATCCGGAATAACAATCATTTCATTCTCCTTCACACTTGTGCACTGTTGAATAAACAATGACAATAATCGATATTGAATTTGGCATCAAGCAAGCATAGGTTGCTGGAACGCTGACAAACTTTATGAAAGAACAACAGGAGAGACCATCGTGCTTCACTGAGGGTAGTCTGATTGAGAGCAGTCTCCCCCCCCAAGAACAACAGCAAGAGCAACCTCAGAATGGGGTGGTTGCAGCAAGCACTTTCAGTGGCTATCAGGATCACTAAGATATTTCCGTACCTGGCTCTTCCTTGCTGGAGATCGAGAAGTTTGCGGTATCTTGCAGTTTGTCTTGCAAGTTTCCATCGAACTCAATGTATAAGTTTACTGATGACACCACAATTGTAGGCCGCATCTTGGGTAATGATGAGTCTGAGTACAGAAAGGAAATTAAGAACCTGGTGGCATGGTGCGAAGACAATAACCTATCCCTCAACATCAGCAAGACAAAGGAATTAGTTGTTGACTTCAGAAGAAGTAGCGGACCGCATGACCCCATCTATATCGGTGGTATGGCCAGATTTGGGAACAGCTTCTTTCCAACTATGATAAGACTGCTGAACAGATCCTGACCCGGATCTGGGCCGTACCTTCCAAATATCTGGACCTGACTTGCACTACCTTACTTTCACTTTTCTATTTTCTAATTATGATTTATAATTTAAATTTTTATTATATTTACTTCAATTTGTACTTCAGGGAGCATGAAGTGCAGAAAGAAATATCACTGTGATGATTGTATGCTCTAGTATCAATTGTTTGGTGACAATAAAGTATTTGTATTTGTACTGTTGCACAAGGTGGTAGGGAGGGAAGGTCAATGAAACTCTTTAAAAAGATAAAAGATTGACCTTATTTGTCACATGTATGTGGAAATGTTGAAACATGCAGTGAAATACATCAATTGTGTCAATGGCCAAAAGAGCCCAAAATGTGCTGGTGGCAGCTTGGAAAGGTTTCTGTGGTTCCAGTTGCCAACATAGCGTGCCCTTTACTAACCCTAACTGAAACATCCAAAGGATATTTCATTTTCTCTTGTCATGTAGCTCAGGTAGGCAGACAGACAGTGCAACGATGTGAGGAACCATTGATCGCAAGCATATTGCAGGAGGCTAAATGTCAGATCCAGGGAGAAGCTCTGGTTATATGCAATGTATAACAGTCCATTTGGAGCTTGTGTGGCTGCCGAGCTCAGGGGTTGGAAATGCTTCTATCAAAGCCCTCTGCTACCTAACAGCTAACTTTAATATATAGATCATGGCTCCAGTTGTTTCAACAGGGTCTCGCTAATGGAATCATTGAACACAGTAGCACAGAAACAGGCTGATCAGCCCACCTAGTCTGTGATAAACAATTATCTGCCTAGTCCCATTAGCCTGCATCTGGACCATAGACTTTCCATGCCCTTCCCATCCATGTACTTATCCAGACTTCTCTTAAATGGGGACACCACTTTTTCCCCTTATTAGGGAGAGGGAGAGAGAGAGAGAGAGAGAGAGAGAGAGAGAGAGAGAGAGAGAGAGAGAGAGCCTGTGGTTTGTTGAATTCTGGGTGAATGAGTAGTCTTTGGGGTACTGCAAGTCTGTGCCTTTATTGATGCATTGCTGCAAGCTCCAGCGCTCGGTGGAGGGTGCAGATGCTTTTTTACTGGTGGGGAGGGGGTTGTCACTTTGCTGATGCTTGTGCATGGGAGGGGCAGTTGGGGGGGCTTTGGGGTTCTAACATTTAATTATCATTCATTCTTTGGGGCACTCCTCTGTTTTTGTGGATGTTTGTGAAGAAAAAGAATTTCCAGACGTATATTGTATCTGACATTAAATGTACTTATTGAAATGTTGAAATCGAACCCACGTACACTACTTTCACTGGCAGCTCATTTCACATCCTCAGCACCCTTTGAATGACAAAGTTTCCCCTCACGTCCCTCTTAATCATTTTATCTTACATCCTCATGCCTTCTAGTTGTGGTCCCACCCAACCTCAGCGGAAAAAAGCCTGCCTGCATTTACCCTATTTATACCCCTCATAACTTTGTATACCTCTATCAAATCTCCTAACTTATTAAATCCCACCAAACCTAAGTAGGTTTCCTATCTAAAGTCCTAAACTATTCAAACTTTGCCTATAACTGACTTCCTCAAGTCTTGTCAACCTCCTTGTAGGTTTCCTCTGCACTCTTCTAATCTTATTGATACCTTTCCAGTGGGTAGGTGATCAGACCAGTACATAATATTCCAATAGTGTAGTAATCTTCACTAAAATTCCAGTGAAAATAAGTTTAATTTTTTAAAAACTATGATACATGTTGTTTAAAATAGATTATTTTTTAAACTAAAAATATTTTTAGGCTATTTTTTATAATGACCCTGATGATTAGAGGAATTTGGGACTGGTGAAGATGTCTCATGGAGCTTGAGTTATCTGAAAGTCATCATGATGATCCCAGAGCAAAGCCAAAGTTTCCAAAGCCTGCAGCCAAGTTCTTGTCTGCTCTGTCTAAAGCTAAGGCTGCGAAGCTCAAGGCAATTGGGAGCAAAGTGGCTTCAAAGGGTTTCAACAACTAGAGGCTGGATCAAGCCTATTCAAGCCCAATATTTTGCGGGCTTGACACTTCAAGCCGTTTTGTTCTGAAATAAACTCTCGTTCTACCTCCAGCTGAAGTGTAACTGCATCCGGCAAGTAATACAGGTCAGCCCCTGCTGGGTATTTCCAGTTTTACATGAACACAAGAGTTTCTGCAGATGCCAGAATACCAGGGCAACATCCATAAATTGCTGGCAGAACTCAGCAGGCCAAGCAGAATCTATGGAGGGGAAATTGCTGTGGCGTGTTGTTGTGGTTGTTAGAGTTTTAATATTCCCACCCACAGGATAACACTGTCATTGGCAGGAGAGGAAAATCCCCTAGGCCCAAGCACCTTCAACTGACAAGCAAAAAACAAGCAGATTCTGCAAATCTGAAATAAGAACAGAAAATGCCAGAAACGTTTGCAGCTCAGGCTGTATTTATTTACTTATTGAGATGCAGTGCAGAATAGGCCTCTGCCACTCTTCGAGCCGCGCTGACCAGCAACCCCAGATTTAACCCTAACCTAGCCACAGGTCAATTTGCAATGATCACTTAACCTACCAACAGGTACATCTTTGGACTGTGGGAGGACACCAGAGCACTCAGAGGAAACGCACGCGGCCGTGGGGAGAACATACAAACCCTTTACAGGCAACAGCAGGAATTCAACCCAGGTCGTCTTTCAGACAACTTTCTTGCATCGATCTCAAAGATTATATCTCCTGATCATTTACCTGAAGGACTTCCTGGTTTACAGGACATCAATTCCTATTTCCACATCCTTCGGCATCTTTTGCTACTGACTGATGGGAATATCAATGGGGACGTCAGCAGTTACTGTGCCTGAGTGGAAGACTCAACCACTTTGCTGGATCTGGAGGGACGCGTGGACCAGACTGGAGAAGGATGTCCAGAAGAAGCTGTCTAGGAGCCTGTTGGTCCTGGTTTTTTATGCTGCAGTACTGTTTCCTGGATGGTAGCAACTGGAACAGTTTGTGGTTGGGGTGACTCGGGTCCCTGCTGATCCTTGGGGTTTTGAATTCATTTCCAGACCTTGAGAGGAGGTGGAGGATTTATTTATTCACCATATACATTCAAATATATTAGGAATTTGCAGTGGAGTGTTGGTCAGAGCACAACATACAACAACAAAAAAAAAACAACATTCAACAATTATGAAGAATAAAGAATTACGTAAAAATAATGTTAGAGGTTAAAGTACGGATATAGAAGAAAATATGCATCGGTACATCAATACCAGCGTGCATTTACAATGTAAACAGCGTTATAAAAATGGTTTCAAGTGTTTTCAGTGCAGTGATAGAGGTAACAGACAGAGGGGCAAATGGAGGTGGCTATAGGGAATGATTGATCAGATTAACTGTATGGGGGACGAAACCTTGATGATGGTTTTGAAGCTTTTAAGAGGCTGATGTAGTAAATTAGCCACAGTACTACTGTATCCATAAGTGATAACTCATATTAATCCACAAATTGGAGCTTGTTCTTGGACGTTGTGTTATTTTCAAGGTTGCACGATTCTGCTTTACTTTTAGTACACCTGCTCCCACCACAGTGGGCAATATCTTCTATGAAGTGCAGCTTAGCTTGAACTGGTGCTGATCAATCAGGGTGTCTTCCTTCTGCTTTTGCACTGCATTAGTGGTGGCTATAGTGTCAATGGAGTAGAAAGTTAGCACATTGTCTACATTCATCACAACCATTGGCCCCATTTTCACGGACTACTGAATGCAGCTGCTGTGTTATGCTCATTACTAGTCTGTGGGTATTTAACCTCTTGCAGAACTAAATCCTTCAAATCTTAATAATGCAAAACCAATGGAAATTCCAGCTGCTCAGATCTTAGAAAGCATAGTGCAAGGTGCTGGTAGCGCAGTAAGGTATTCGAGTATAGATCACTGGTGCCCCAGGGGATTACATTAACGTTGAAAACTGACTACTGGTAGGACCAAACGCAATGTGCAAATCTCCCAGTCAGAATGAAGCATATTGCATGTCAACTAAATACATGCGTAGTGTTTTAGTATGGCATGAGGGTGCAGAAGAGGCTGACCAGGATGCTGCCTGGTTTAGAGGGCATGTGCTATCATGAGAGGCTGGACAAACTTGGGTTGTTTTCTCTGGAGTGGCAGAGGCTGAGGGGAAATCTGATGGAGGTTTATAAGAGGCATAGATAGAGTAGACAGAGAGTATCTTTTTTGTCCAATACCAGAGGACATGCTTTGAAGGTGAGAGGGGGTAGGTTCAATGTGGATATGAGGAGTAGATTTTTTTTTATCAGATGCCTGGTTTGGTTGTAGAAGCAAATTATATTAGAGACATTTAGATGGGCACATGGATGTGAGGAAGATGGAGGGATATGGACATTGTGGAGGTAGGAGGAATTATTTTCTGGGTTTTTTTGATTTACTTTCTAGCTGGGAGAGCACAACATTGTGGGCTGAAAGGCGTGTTGCTGTGCTGTACTGTTCTATGTTCTATGAATAACTTGTCCATCTGTCGCAGGGAAAGTTGGCTGATTGTCTTGTGTTTCCCCTTTGCAACCAGAGAAACAAGAAGCAAATTATTCCTTTGCAATAGGTGGGTATTGGAAAGGAATGTTCATTCAGCAATCATTGAAGAAGAAAGAGCTGCCAGTGAGGTAAAAGATGGTCAAAGCCACTGGAATCTGAACAGTAGCCTTATCTCTAGCTATACCTTTACAGCAGACATGTAACAATTAAAGGCTCTTGAAACCTATTTCCAATGATTATTTATTTATTGAGATCAGCACGGAAGGCCTTTCCAGTCCCTGATTTCATCCTATCCTAAACATGAGACAATTTACAGTGAGACAGTGGGAGGAAACCAGAGCACCTGGAGGAAAACGACATGGTCATGAGGAGAACATACAAGCTCCTTACAGGTAGTGGTGGGAATTGAACCCGAGTTGCCTGCACTGTAAACCATTGTGCTAACCGCTATGCTACCATGTGCACTGGTGGAATAAACTTACTGTACAAAACGGGATGAATTTCTAGCCAGTTCTTTCTTTCTGAACATTTTACACCACAAATAAGTATCATGAGGAATATACAAGTGAAATTTATCTCCCAAAACTTGTGACAAAGCACGTTTTTAATTTTGCCTGAATCTGTTCATGATCCTACATTCATTGACTAAGACAACTGTGCTGCTCCAGAGAGAGCTATATGAAGTCATTATAACTCTTGGCCATTAGGCTCTATAATGAGTCGACCAATAGCCCGGGAAGTGATGACCCCTCCTGTTAGACTGTTTGAGGTAACTTTTTTGTTATTTGTTCTACTTATCTTTTAATACTTACAAATCTGTGCATTATAATGCTACTGTGACACTGTAATTTCCTTTGGGATCAATAAAGTATCTATCTATCTACAAATTCATCTCCTGTTGGTTGCACTGAACATACTGTACCAGCTTTGTTCCTAATGAATTTCAGAAGTAAAATAGAATGGCAGCCATAACTATACAGCAGAGAGTCACATCACACGCAAGCAGACCCTCTGGTCCACCAAGGCTACTCTGGCCATCAAACACCCATCTACACTAAGCTAACATTATTCCTGCCAGTTTTCCATCAACCGCATCCTCAAGTCCCAAACTCTAACCTATTCCACTACTCCCACATAGATTCCAGCACATGAGAGGCAACTGTTAGTGCAAACGAACCTACTTGTCTCTGGGATGTGGCAGGATACCAAATGATGAACGGAGACAATGGGTCATTAAAAGAAAGTACATCAACCCCACCCACCTCAATGCTTGAAAAGAGAACGAAACAAACACTCGCAAACCCCCAGCCCCTCCCTTGCACAAAAACTAACAGATCACCCACCTGGAAAACGGCAGCTAGGACATCAAACCCCAAGCCCCAGCCCCTTCCCTCGAAAAAAATAACCTAACATATGTCCAAAAAGGGAATGAAAAATAGCAACAATAACATTAAAAACCCAACCCCCCCTTTCTTGCTCTCAAAGATCTAACAGGGATTACCAGATCTTGACTCAGGGACCTTGGACCACTCAACAAACCTGAAAACTGTGTTCACCACTACAAAGGAAGAACTTCAATCAGTAAGATGCTGCCTTTTTACTCATTGGCATAGAGGCTTAATTTGCACACTACATTTAGTTGATTGTGAGTTGACTTTGGTTTCACCCGATGTGGCCGCATTATCACTGACATTTTCTCTCCAGAAAGCATTCCATCAATTGATATAATTTCTTATGACGTGTGCAAACGTGCAATGAATACTCAATAAATGCAGATAGCCATCAATGAGAGCAACTGGGCCTGCAGACAGAAATAAAACTGCTGCACTTCAGATTAATCACTTAACCCAGTTTTTATTCTGCCATCTGGCACTTGTCTCTGTAAATGACATCGAAATTGGATGTGCTGAGAAGCTGCTCTCTTTGATCCCCAGCATTCCCCACAAAGTATCAGTGACTTCTTTTCACATTACATTCATGAAGCATTTTCCTCTTTATTGAAGATCAGGCTCAGTCATACTGATATTGACAGTTTTTGGCCAATAGCCTAGCTGGCCAATCTTTATGATTGATCCTTTTGAGAGAAGGTTGAGTATTTGACATCCAGATACAACCTTAGGATCACTTTATCAAATGAAAGATCTATGCAGTTCACTATGTCAGGATGTCACAATGCCTTCTATAGCCAATCAGTCAAGTAATTTAACAAACACAGCTCATTTTATGTGTAGAATGCTCCTACATGGTTTGTTACAATAAACCATGTGAGGAAAGATCAGATTATTTGGTTTTAAGTGGTAGTGATCACAGGCTAAACATTGCCCCAGACAAGAGGGTTGATACCCCTGCCCTTTCTTGAAGTGTCTTGGAATTACTTGCATCTATTTGAAATAGCAGACAGGTTACCAATGTAAACGACAGAGGCCCACACTCTTGTAGATATGTTGTGACGGTGGCAGCACTTTAAACTTCTTCAGTGACTGGAAAGCAGTTGGGGTGCGGTGTGCCCTGGTCACGGCTGCTGCTTCATAAATGCTTACGCCGGGAGAGAACACAATGCATAAAAGCAAACTTTAAAAAATGAGTTAAAGGAAGAGTGGAGCCTATTCCAGACCTTCTGGTGGAGGCAGAGGACGTGGTAGAATGGTCTCAGGACCATTTTTCCTATCGTTATTGTTAAGGGAGCAATATCATAAGAGCACTCTGCTATGATAGGGTGACAACAAGAGGTCATACAGAAAAACTGGCTCAAATTGGCAGAGAATCATTGGAATTGTAGCGTCACAAAACATGGAAACAAGTTATTCGGCAACCACATCTACACCGACCGGTGGGCACCCATCCTTACTGTCTCCACCTTTCATCATCTTGCCTGTAATCTTCTGGTTCTGATTTCTGGTTCGACTCCTAACATCCCACACTGCTGCCTGGGCCTATGTTTCAATGATAACTGGAAGTGGCCACTTTAATATAACTAAATTTCTGCTGACTGACTTTGGCAAGCAGAATTGGAACGGTATTCAGCAATAGGACAAAATAGGTTTATTGTACTTGGTTGTTGTTACTTTTTCAGAAATAATTTCTAGTCTTTATATTCTTAAGTAGCCTTTACTTGGTATCCAGTATTTGGTAAAGATTTTATTTTCTCTGAACTCTTCCTGGACACATTATTAGTTGCTTAATCTCATTGCTTGTGGTTATCAGTCTTCAAACCTGCTTTCTCTGACGCGTATTTTCACCTTTAGTCTCCATCAGCCTCTTGCTCCAAACTCCTCCATTGTAACTTTCTACCTTAGGCAAAAGAAAGCAGCATTCTCTTTAATGCTACCGTATTACTTTTCTGGTCAGTCACCTGCAATACTCTCTTTACCTCCATCATCCTCCTTTGCAAACTTCCATGCCTATACCCTCCTTGGATTCCTGATGGTCTTCCACTCTCAGTCATTCTGTTACACTCAAGCAAGACTTCTATCCTCAAATCCATGTACTGTTCGTTTGCAGATATAACCATATAACAATTACAGCATGGAAACAGGCCATCTCGGCCCTTCTAGTCCGTGCCGAATGCTTACTTTCACCTAGTTCCACCGACCTGCACTCAGCCCATAACCCACCATTCCTTTCCTGTCCATGTACCTATCCAGTTTTTTTTTTAAATGACAAAATCGAACCTGCCTGTACCATTTCTACTGGAAGCTCGTTCCACACAGCTACCACTCTCTGAGTAAAGAAGTTCTCCCTTGTGTTGCCCCTAAACTTTTGCCCCTTAACTCTCAACTCATGTCCTCTTGTTTGAATCTCCCCTGCTCTCAATGGAAAAAGCCTATCCACGTCAACTCTAACAACCCCCCTTATAATTTTAAATACCTCTGTCAAGACCCCCTCAATCTTCTATGCTCCAAAGAATAAAGACCTAATTTGTTCAACCTTTCTCTGTAACTTAGGTGCTGAAACCCAGGTAACATTCTAGTAAATCTCCTCTATACTCTCTCTATTTTGTTGACATCTTTCCTATAATTCGATGACCAGAACTGTACACAATACTCCAAATTTGGCCTCACCAATACTTTGTATAATTTTAACATTACATCCCAACTCCTATACTCAATACTCTGATTTATAAAGGCCAGCATACCAAAAGCTTTCTTCACCACCCTATCCACGAGATTCCATCTTCAGGGAACTATGCACCATTTTTCCTAAATCACTCTGTTCTACTGCATTCCTCAGTGCCCTACCATTTACCATGTATGTCCTGTTTTGATTAGTCCTATCAAAATGTAGCACCTCACACTTATCAGCATTAAACTCCATCTGCCATCTTTCAGCCCACTCTTCTAACTGGCCTAGATCTCTCTGCAAGCTTTGAAAACCTACTTCATTATCCACAACACCACCTATCTTAGTATCATCTACATACTTACTAATCCAATTTACCACCCCATCATCCAGATCATTGATATATTGTTCATGGATGATCAATACATCATCCAGATGTGTTGATGGATGGAGCCAGGTGGAACAAATGAGCTCAGCCTCCTGCACATAGGACAATTGCCCATTGTGAGAAGGGATTAGGGGCAATTATGAGCAATGAGAGTTCAATCATCAGTACTGTACAATGTAATACTTTAAATAGTGTATTACCTTTCACACCTAAATTTAGCAAATATACTGACAATTTGTTTATTCATTACAAATCAATGCAAATCTTGATGTTATAATAGCTATTCCATAGTCTTACCACATCTATTACTAGCACGACGTTCAATTCAAGATGGCAAGGTTTGCTGACCTGAAATTAAAATGTTGTTATTAATTTGGCAACAAATTTTCAATGACCATTATGTGCCCGTTTCTTGTTGAATTACTTTGCATCTTGTGCCATTATTAATCACTGGATCTGTTTACCAGACAAAAAGTATTAGTCTTCAGAGATGCTTGGCAAATAACACAACATTTATTGGAATCTTTGGAAAGCTTTGGGTTATTACAGTAGTTTTATGTAAAACATGTACAATCCACTGAGCTAATGACTCCTTTCATCATTTCCAGAAAGGCTTGCTTGATGGAACTGGAGCAGAATATTTTTACTTAAGACTCACTGAGCCGTTTTTTTGGAATCTTTCCAATTTATATCAGCGCTGTCACAGTTGTTATCTTTTTACTCTGGAGAGAAAGTTAGATTTAGGTTGTATGTGGCTCTGTAATGTAACTTGTAAAGACACCAGAAACCTGATTTTAAAAAATGAATGACAGAGATAATCAAAGTTTTTCATCTGAAATTGAATTCTTGATGAATATCCTAACTGGAAAAAAAAGAATAAAAGGACATGCAATTCAGAAATGGGAAGATTAACAATTTATTTAAGAATACATTGATATGCTACACCCTGCACGGTCTTCTTTGAGGCCAAAGAGTGGTAAAGTTTCACTGTTCAAAATCAAGTTTAACCTGATGTTCAGAGATGAGAACACATTACCTGCTTTCATTTAAAAAATGCTAAAATACTGGTTTTTTAAAATCTAAGATGTGACTAGAATAGAGATTGGTTTCGTTCAAAATGATCTTTAACACATAAATCAAGTAGCAGAGTAAAATCTAAAGCTTTTGAGATTGGTATCATAAATTCTATATTGAGAATTGGAACGTTATTCTTAAAGAAGCAGCCCTGTATTCTCAAACTGGTTATTTGAAATTATTAGCAACTCAATACAAAACATGTTTTCTTCCCATACTAGTCAACATTGTTAACATCTTGCAGCTGTATTTGCTCTGCTCTGTTATGCCTGACATGTTCTAATCAGCCCGGAGGAAGCTAGAATATCAGAAATTATGTATAAGGCGAAGAACAACCTCCTTACTGAGTCTGTTAATATATTTAAGAAATGCTTAATAACTATCTGTTGCACTGGATTCATTTTGTGAAACGTTTGCAAGAAATACAGCTTAGGAATGAATTCCAACATTATTCAGCCTGAAGTTTGCACTAAGACAATTGATTTTTACCTTTAGTTTTCAACCTGCAGTTGTTTGAACTGGAGACTTCCAAAGTTTTGAATCACGTTTTGTTTTTTTGCCTAGAATAGATTCAGAGATTTTATTTTACACCTCCAAGGGGGTCCAGTGGCGGTGGTGGTGGTGGGGTGGTGCAGTTATTGAATTGGAATAGTAAACTTTTCTTCTAATATATAGGATTAGTTTAGACTAAGTATAATTGTGATTTTTTTTCGCTTCTGAGTTATCTTCACTGCTTTGACAATATAGTGATTTCTTCTCTTTGAACCAAACCCGCTTCACAGCAAGAATGTCGGGAGCCCAGAGTGGCTGCTAGGAGAGCACTCAAGTTGAATCTATTAATATACTCCTCATGCAGGAAGACGTTTCTCCTTTTGAACAGGAGGAAAACAGATACCGTAATTTTGGGAAATAAGACTGAATGGTTAATATGGGGTGTAATTGAAGAGGCAAAACACAACAGTAAATAATGAGTATTGCAAAGTTCAAACTAAACTTTTTATCAAACTATGTATTTGTTACCATATACTGCTAGCTTGAGATTCACTTTACTTGGTGGCATTTACAGTAGGGCAAGGAAGTACAACAGAATCAATGAAAAATTACACACCAACGGATTCTACCAACCAACGTGCAGAAGAGGACAAGCTGTGCAGATACAAAACATGCAAAAAATTGACACTGAGAACATGAGTTGAACAGTCCTTGAAAATGAGTCCATAGGTTGGGATTTAGTTCAGAGTTTAACATAGAACATAAAACAGTACAGCACCAGAACTGGCCCTTTGGCCCATAGTATTGTGGCAAACCAATTAAATTAGCAATTAAGCGGCCATTCAAACTACTCGTTTCTGCCTAAAAAATGTCCATATCCTTCCATTTGCCTCACATTCATGTGCCTATCAAATGTCCCTTAAAAATCCATAATGTATCTGACTCTAACACCACCCCAGGCATCCACCACTTTCTGTGGAAAAACTTGCCCCTCACATCTCCTTTTCAGCTTAAGTGCACACCATCTGCTATTATGCAGTTCAATACTGGGTAAAAGATGCTATCTGTCTTCTCTACCTATGCCTTTCATAATCTTATAAACCTCCATAAAATCTTTTCTTGGTCTCAACCAGTCCAGAGAGAAACAAGATTTGTCCAATCTCTTGTAGCACATGTCCACTAATCCAGACAAGTATTCTGATAAACCTTTTCTGTACCCTCTTCAAAGCCTCAATATCCTTCCCATAATGGAGCAACCAGACTGTAAGCTATACTCCAGATGTGGCCAAACCAGAATTTTATAAAGCTGCAACATAACTTCCTGACTTTTGAACTCAGTGCCCAGACTAATAAAGGCCAGCATGCCATAAGCCTTCCTAACCAGCCTATAAATCTGTATAGTCACTGCCCTTAACAATGTACTATCTCTTTACATTTGACCATCCAAGGTGGAACACTGCACATTTAGAAGGGTTAAACTCCACCTGCCATTTCTCCATTCATATCTGCAACTGATTTATATTCCATTCTTTACTTGTCTTCTAAGCTGTCCACAACACCACTAATCTTTGCATTGTCTGCAAACTTACTAACTCACCCTCTCTACATTTTCATCCAAGTTATTTATATACTTCCTAATCAGCAGAGGTTTCAGTGCAGATCCCTGTGGAACATCACTAATCTCAGACCTCCAACTAGACTAAATTCCTTTGACCATAACCTTCTGTCTTCTATGGGCAAGTCAGTTCCGAATCTAAACAGTCGATGGATCCATGAATCCCTTGCATCTTAATCTTCTGGATGAGCCTCCCATGAGGGACCTTGTCAAACGTCTTAATGAAATCCATACAAGCAACATCCACAATTCTAACCTTCTTTGATCACCCTAGTCATCTCAGGAAGAGCTCAATCAAGTTTAGTAGAACATGACTTGCTCTGTACAAAGCCATGTAAGTTGTCCCTAATTAGGCCATGGTTTTCCAAATGTTCATGAATCCTATCCCTAAGAACTCTCTCCAGTAATTTATCCACCTTAATGTTCTTTAAGAGACCCAACACTACCTCCTCCTTTCCTTTGAAATGCCCTGGCATATTAATATGCTCAGTACTGATCTCCTTATCTTCTAATGGTATTTACTGCTTGTTAAGGACTCACTAAAGACTTCATTCACATCCTCCACATCTAAGCAAACATTTATCTTTGTGTGGTCATACCCTCTCCCTTGTTACCTTCTTGTTCTTGATTTATGTAGACAATGCCTTGGGATTCTCCTTATTCCTGCTTGCTGAGTACTTTTCATGGTCTCTGCTGGATTTCCTAATTCTCTTCTTGAGTTCTTTGCTGACTTCTTTATAATCCTCAAGGGCTTTGTTTGGTTGTAACTCCCTAAGCATTAGATACTCTTCCTTTTTCTTCTTGACTAAATCCATCGCCTTTCAACATCCTCAACATCCAAGGATCTCTTACCTTGCTGTCCTTCTGACTTGAACATACTTGTCCTGTAATCTCTCCTGGAGGTTTTTAAAAACCCTTCGCATGTTGGTTGTGGACTTGCTCAAAAACAGCTGCTCCCAATGAACTAGTTCCTATTTAATGCTCTCATGATTTTTCCTGCTCAAAGTTAATACTGTCCCAGTAAGTCCATATTTATTCTTCTAATTCAAATTGTTTAATGTCATTTTTGTACACAAGTGTAAGGAGAATGAAATAATTATTATTCCGGATCTGATGCAGCATGAAAACCTCACAAGAGATAAAGAACATAATAATAATAATAATCATCATCATCATCTTCATCAACACCATCATCATTGCCATCAACACCATCATCATCATCATAATCATAATCATCATCATCATAATCATCATCATCATCATAATCATCATCATCATCATCGTCATCAACACCATCATCATCATCGTTGACCACTGTCGTGTCATCGGTAAACTTGACAATGTGATTGTTCGAGTGATTGGCCTTGCAGACATGTGTGAGCAGAGAGTATCGCAATAGCTCAGCACACATCCCTCGGGGGCACCTGTATCGAGGATTATGGGAAGGGAGGAGCGGTTGTGTATCCTGACTATCTGAGGTCTGTTCACTAGGAGGTTCAACACCCAGTTGCACAGTAGTGTATTTAGATTAGACCTCTTTCTAACTAGTGGTGTATTTATAAGTATTTAGCTATCTTAAAACTTAAAGGAGTAGTGGCCACCTGTTCCCTAACTGCTCTCTCACTGAAAGGTCAGTCACCTGGCAAGGCTCAATACCCAGCTCCAAGTTGAGTGCAGCCTCTTCTCTTGTTGTACTATCTACATATCAATTTAAGAAATTCTCCTGGATGTACCTAACAAATTCTGCACCATCTAAGCCTCTTGCACTAAGAAGCTCCCAGCCTATATTAAGGAAGTTGAAGTCCCCCATGACAACAAGCTTAATGTTTTTTACAACTTTCCTTAATATGCCAGCACATCAATCCCTCAATGCCCTGATGTCTTCTGGGGGTCTGCAGTATAACCCCATCAGAGAGATTGCACTCCTTCCATATCTACCCATATAAGCTCAGTAGATGAACCCTCCATTATGCCCCCTCTAAGTGCAGTTATCATATTGTCCCTGATTAGTTATGCAAGCCCCCCCCCCCACAACACTTTTACCTCCCTCTCTATCTTTTCTAAAATATCAAAACGCTGGGACATTAAGCACACATTCCTGCTGCTCTCCCAACCAAATATCTGTAATGGCCACAACACCATAGTTCTATTGTTGAGCTGAGTCAAGTCATCTAAGCTGGTTCAATGGCCTGTTGGTTGAAGGGTAAGAACTGTTACTGAACCTTGTGGTGGAGAACCCCGTAACCTCTTCCCATTGGCAGTAGGGAGAGGCGATCATGGTGGGGGTCATTGGTGATGGACGGTGCTTTCTTCTTGCTGCACTTTTTGTTGATGTGCTGAATGGTGGGGTGATCTTTGCCTGGGATGAACGGGGATGTATCCAATACTTTATGTAGACTTTTCTATTCTTAGCTCTTGGTGTTTCCAGCCCAGGCTGTGATGCAACTAGACAGTATACTCTCCTATGTGCTAGACTGATGAAGCTGGCTGGAAGGATCAGCAAGACTTTTTCGTCTATCAGTGTCAGCTGCATGAGACATTTTGTTCATTGAATTTATGATCAGATTTCCTGCTTTTTACAATATTCAGAATTAAATTCTAATGCTTGCTTGTAGCTTATTTGGTTGACTCCTTAATCCAAAGACCTGCCGGTGCTGGAAATCTAAGACCAGGGAATATTAGGAAGTCACAGTGGGCCGGGCGGCACCCGCAAGAAGAGCATGAGGGCAAACATTTCAGGGCAAAAATTCTTATTTAGAACACAGTAATCTTGGCAACCTTCTTATTCTTGCCCTGCCATCAAACACAAACATAAATAGCTAAAATTAATGGATTTCCAAATCAAATGCTACCACCTGCTTTATCCATGAACTTTTATTCAAGGGCAAAAGGAATGGGAGTGAGCAGGCTGTATGGCCACTGATAACTTGCCTGCCATTCAATAATATTATAAACAATATAATTGCGGCCTCTTTCTCCTTTATCCACATAAAGTTTGATCACCGTATAGTTCAATGAATGCATTTTGAGACTCCACAGCTGTCTTGGGTTTAGAATTCCAGAGATCATGACCATTCATGAGAAGAGATTTCCCCTCATCTCCATTTCAAATGGGTGATCCTTTTATTCTGAAACCCCTGTCGGCATTTATCACATCAGAGCCCTTGGAATCTTATTTCAACAAGTTAGACCATAAGACATAGGAACAGAATTAGGCCATTCAGCCCATTGAGTCTGCTCTGCCATTCCATCATGACTGATTCTGGATCCCATTCAACCCCATACACCTGCCTTCTCGCCATATCCTTTGATGCCCCGACCGATCAGGAAACAATCAAATTCTGCCTTAAAAATACCCATGTACTTGGCCTCCACCGCAGTCGGTGGCAGAGCATTCCACAGATTTACTATTCTCTGGCTAAAAAATTCTTCTTTACCTCTGTTCTGAAAGGTTGTCCCCCAATTTTGATGCTGTTCCCTCTAGTTCTGGATACCCCCACCATAGGAAACATTCTTTCCACATCCACCCTACTAAGTCCTTTCAACATTCGGTGGGTTTCAATGAGATCCCCAAGCAGTCTTCTGAATTCCAGTGAGTACAGGCCCAAAGCTGCCAAAGGCTCCTCAAATGTTAACCCCTTCATTCCCAGAACCACCTTGTCATGGTGTTGCAGTTTGTCTTCCTGCACCCCACCTACTATGCAACTGTAACAGCGTATACTGCATTCTGTTTTTCTTCAACCTTTTTATACTACACTGATGTAGATGACAAGACACTGAGGTAAATGAAGTCTGGGAACAACTGGATGAGTCGTACAAATGAACAGAATTGTGAATGAGAACTGGGTTTACTTAGGCTGCACGTGATGAGTTGGAAACAAGTGGCCGGTGACTGCCTGCGCAGGCCTAACGCCCACCCTTGAAACCACAGGCCCCAATCCAACGTCTCCATTTGTCCCTCTGGATCTTTAACTCCGATCCCTTTGAAAAACTGACCCTTTTGACGTCACTGTACTCATCCAACATGTCACTCATGAGATGGAAGCAGCAAGAACTGCAGCCATGGATTTTTGTTCCACCAGGAAATGGTTTTCATCCAAAGTTTGGGCATCTCGGTATTAGTAGTAAATTAGATGAGTGGATTCACAGTTTCTGTCCTTTGATTAGGAATGCCCATTGTGGATTTCCATTATATTTACTGATATATATGTGAAAAATAGGGCACATTGATGTTTATTTGATCCAAAATATGAAGATATACAGGACGTTTGTACTTACGTATTATTCTGTCACCTCGAAGAGGCCATATATTCATGTGCCATTTAGTATCCATACACTAATAACTGATACTTTCACTATCCAGTTTCATATGAGTAATAATGGTCATGAACAAAATTCCCTCGACATTCTTACCTTTCCATGAAATGATCCATTAAGGTTTGTCATCGGTAATATTATTTTGTTGAATCATTTTCATCAAAGTCTTGCATGACATGTGAAGTCAGAGGGATTCAAAGCAAAATTTAGTGAACCTGGCAGAAATACGTTCAGAGAAACTGTACAAATATCACATTGCATTTACATCTGAGAAATGTATGGATACCAGTCCAAGTCACTGAAAGGATCATTTACCTATGTTCCTTAATGACTAATCACACAGTAGCTCCAGGCTGCTAGCTCTTGGCAAGGATATTATTTTCCCTCATTATTTAAGTAGAATCTTCATGACTGACTTAATTTACAACTAAAGTTGTTCCTCTTTTATTTGAAAAGTAAAACTGCAATTAATTCTACAGGCATTACTTAAATCCCAGATTCCATTTAATGTAAATTACAGGGAGCCTTTGCTATTGGGAAACCTTATTTGTTTTCTTTCATTAAAATAATTATCAGTACAGTTAAAATCTTGCCAAGTTAAAATCAGTGATAGTTCTATGACAAAGTCATTTGGTTTGTATCAAAAGTGTCAACAATTGATGCAACAATGCATCTACTGAAACTAAATGCCATCAGTGTGCAAATGAAGCTGTGAAGGTTACACGGGAGTTAATTCTGTGTAGATACTTCAATACCATTAAGTAATATTTTAATGATAAGCCTTTCTGATGCAATTTGGATATTTAGTGTTTAAAATAACTTTAATTCTAAAATGCTATAAATATTTCACAACCTAAGGCCGCAAGATAAGATTTTGCATTGTAGGTAAGCATGCCGGTGCTGGACCATACCCGCAGATCTGGAACACTAACCACAAGGGCTTAGGACGGCTTTCAGTTTCTGGGACAGCCGAGTTGTGATTCCAGGCTCCACATATCTGCAGCTAAGTTTTAGCATGGTGACAACAGAGCCATTTGGTTAGCTGGGTCACATCTGTCTCTATGTGGCCCATATCTGCCAGCATGCTGCTCACACACATGTCTGGAGAATACAACATTTGTATAGAAAATGGTGACGGGCATCTGTGGAATTTGTTGCCACGAGCGGCTGTGGAGGCCAAGTCATTGGGTGTATTTAAGGCAGAGGTAGATAGGTTCTCGATTAGCCAGGGCAAAAAAAAGGTATGGGGAGAAGGAAAGGGTGTGGGGATTACTGAGACAGTTGAATTAGCCCATGATTGAATGGTGGATCAGACTCGATGTGCCGAATGGCCTAATTCTGCTCCTTTATCTTATGGTTTTATGGTCTATAGATAGGGTAAATGTAAGCAGGCTTTTTCAACTGAGGTCGAGTGAGACTGGAACTAGAGGTTATGACCTAAGGGTGAAAGGTGAAAGGTTTAAGGAGCACCTTCTTCACTCAGAATGTTGTGAGAGTGTGTACCAAGTTGCCAGCAGAGGTCATGGATGCCGGTTCGACTTTAACATTTTAAAGGAATCTGAGTATGTACATGGATCGGAGGGCTGTGGCCTAGAAGTGGGTCAGTGGGACTAGGCAGAGTAATATTTTGGCTTGGGCTAGATGAACCAAAGAGCCTCTTTCTGTAGTGCTCTATGATTCTATGACACTAAAGTCTTACTGAAACATCAGATAACAGTGGCAATTCACTTAGTGGCTCTGAAATGCCCAAGATTTGGATGGAAACTATTTCAAGTTGTGACAGAGTTCCAGGAATTGGAATAATTGCCAATTTTTTCTCATGGGGTCATGAGGGATTGAGATCTGGAGCAAGTAGGGACTTAGAAGTCCCTACTTCCCCCCCCCCCCCCCCCCATCTATCCCTTTTAAAGCACTGAAATCCAGGAATATTGAGAATCCATTCCTGCCCTGGTGCCAGCCAAGTCTCCGTAATGGCCATTACATCATAATTCCATGTATGTATCCAAGCTCTCAGTTCATCACCTTTGTTCCTGATGCTTCTTGCATTGAAGTACAAGCACCTTAGCCCTTCTACCTTACTATCTTTATTCTGCTTCTCTTTCCTCAAAGCCTTTGCTTCAGTGTTCACCAGGGAGAGGGATTTCTGTGAATGTGTGGTCACCGTAGAGCAATCTAACATGCTGGAGTAGGTCAAGGTTAACGAAGAGGTAGTTTTGGAGCTTCTGAAAAGTATTAGGATAGAAAAGTCCCTGGGATCAGATGAAACATGCCCCAGGTTACAATGGGGAGCGAGAGAAGAAATTGATGAAACGTTGAGAATGATTTTTCAAAGTTTGAAATTAATTTATTATCAAAGCACATTTACATCACCATATATAACCCCGAGATTAATTTTCTTGCAGGCAAACTCATTAATTCCAATAACCATAATAGAACCAATGAAAGACCACACTAACAGGGCAGACAACTAGTGTACAAAAAACAACTGTGCAAATGCAAAAAGAAATAATAATAATAAAGTAATAAGCAATAAATATCGAGAACATGAGATGAAGAGTCCTTCAACGTGGGTGCATAGGTTGCAGGAACTGTTTAGTGATGGGGCAAGTGAAGTTATCTCATCTGATTCAGGAGCCTGATAGTTGAGAACTTATAACTGTTTCTAAACCTGGTGCTAGGAGTTCTGAGTTCTGAGTAGAGAATTCTAGGAATTCTCCTAGAATTGAATTCTAGGAGTTCAGTAATGTGGCCTGGGCAGTGAGCGGCCCTGTTGATGGGTGCTGCATTCCTGCAAAAATGCTCCCTGTAAATGTGCTCAATGGTGGGGAGCGCCTTACCAGAGATGGACTGGACCGTATCCACTTCTTTTTGTAGGATTTTCCGTTCACGGGCATTGGTGTTTCCGAATCAGGCTGTGATACAGCCAGTCAATATACTCTTCATCACACCTCTATAGAAGTCAGTCAAAGTTACAGATGTCTTCACCAGTCACAAAGTTATTACCAGAAGACTGGAGAATGGAAAATGTTGTTCTGTTATTCAAGAAAGGTAATAGGGATAACCCTGAGAATAACAGGCCAAAGGGTCTTGCCTCAGTGGTGGAGAAGCAAATGGAAAGGATTTTTAGGGGTAGAATTTATGAACATTTGGAGAAGCATAGTCTTATTAGGGCTTGTCAGCATGGATTTTGGATGGGTAAGTTGTGCATCACAAGCCTGATTGAGTTTTTTGGGGAGGTGACAAACCAAAAAGCTGAAGACTGTGTGGTGGATGTGGTGTATATGTACAGTACATGTGGTGTGTGTGTGTGTAATGTGTTTGACCAGGTTCCCATGGTAGGCTCACCTTGGAAGTCATGAGACATGGGGAACCATGGAAAATCGGCTGCATGGTTTTGGAATTTCACACAGAGAGAGCTAGGTGCCTGGAAAGTACTGCTGGGGCTGGTATAGCAGGGGCATTTAACAGATTCTTGGACATGGAAGTAGGAAACTGCAGGGCTATGGGCTGTGCAGCAGGGAGAAGTTAGCTTGATCCTGAAGTAAGTTTATGAAGATCGACAAAACATTGTGAGCCAAATGGTCTATACTGTGCTGTGTTCTATCCAATCACTGGGTGAAAGGGTCTGGAGATTTGAAGGTGGATTGTTAACCAAATGCTATGAAGTGCTGGGGAATTAATCAAGAAATTGGCAATAGAATGGCATTGACTGGGAGTGGAGGGAGAGAAGAATGATTGCAGGTAGGGATCTAAGTTAAATGGGAGCAGGCCAAGTTGGGTTGTCAGTGCCAGCCTGGTACCTGCTCAGGAAGACCTCTTAAATCTGTCAGCATTACTATTCTAGGTGATCCTCCAGAATTTAACAGGCAAAGTGTTCTACTTTATTATTTTTGCTGCACTGACAGTGCTGAATAACAGGTGAATCCCAGGATCATGTGAACTAATTTCCTGCACCTGTACGGGGAATGTCATCAAAAGATTTGTGTTAGACACATCTGCTCAAGCATGATTTGGCATTACAAGGGCCCAATACAATTTCCAGAGGGGCATGATTTGATCCAGAAACTATTGTAGTTGCCTTCTGCTTGAAAAGGTATCAGTTCTAACACTAGGAGGTACAACCTATGCATCATAATTCTTTCACCTAATTCCCAGAAGTCCTCTTGCTTTCAGCTCATCCAGAATGGCTTAATTGTATTCTCTTCCACAAATGCATCAAAGACTTGCATATTTTCTTTGGTCCGGTGCTCCAGGGTGAAGGTTTAAAATCCCATTCTCTCCATGGCTTTGTTCAGTACCATCTATACCATCTCCTACACGAATCCCAGCATGCATACTTGGATCCAAATCTTCAGGAATCTTGCCTGTGCTTCACTGCTTTGACATAAGTTCCCACTTATTTAGTCTTTTCCCTCCTGTCTCTAGATCTGCTCTGCATTTGCTTAACTTATTCCCAAAACCTTCTCCTTCATTCATACTTCTATGTTGGTGCCCTGGCCCGTCCCTTCCTCTCCTACCTTATTATGCAAAGGTCCTCGTTATCCTTCATCTTCGCTCTGTAAAACATTCTGTGATGTCTTACTGTGCATGAGGAATGCTAAGTCGGCACACAGACCTTTGGCTGGATGCCAGATGCCTACTAAACAAACCAATCAAACTTAACAGTGGAGATACAAATCAGATTGTTCCCAGAACAGGTGGTTGATGCACAATGCCAAAATGACAAATTGAAGATGAAGCACATTGCATTGCTGTTCTTAATTACAGCCCCAGTGACACCTGTTCCGTCAGCTATAATGCACCAGGAAAACTCATGATTATCTATGAATATTCATAATTAGGCTACTTTAGTGACCATTATTCAAGCATGGTGATGTGTAATAAATGGTGTTTTATAATTTCAGGGGAACTTAGAATATAAATTCAAATCAAAGTGAATGGGAATACATTGAGATCACAGCTGTAAGCTTTGGAGGAGTCAGGGAAGGGTGGTGGTGAGGTTGGCGAGCAGAGGGCCAGAGGAGTGGATTGGGAGTGTCGCGCTGTTCATGGAAGGAACGAGGAGGCAAAGTCCAAACTCCATGACTGTCTGCGGTGTTAATCTTAGAACCTGTCAAGAAAATCTAGAAATGAAAAGCCTTGCAAAGAATTGTGAAACTGGGATGGTGGAAGGGAGGGGGAGGGAATTACTGGAAGTTGGAGAATTCAATGTTCATGCCAAGGGGTTGGAGACTACCCAGACGGTATATGAGGTGTTGCTCCTCCAACCTGAGTTTGGCCTCATCATGGCAGTAGAGGAGGCCATGTCCGAATAGGAATGTGAAGCAGAATTGAAGTGGGTGGCAACCGGGAGATCCTGTCTGTTGTGGCGGTCGGAGTGGAGGTGCTCGATGAAGTGGTCCCCTAGTGCCGGGTCACGCCGATGTAGAAGGAGGCCACACCGGGAGCACCGGATGCAATAGATGACCCCAACAGACTCATAAGTGAAGTGTTGCCTCACCTGCAAGGACTGTTTGGGGCCCTGAATGGTGGTAAGAGAGGAGGTGTAGGGACAAGTGCAGCACTTACACTTGCAGGATTAAGTGCCAGGTGGGAGATCTCCTGCTGAGTTCCTCCAGCTTGTTGTATAATTCCCTCCCCCTCCCTTCCCCCATCCCAGTTTCACTCTGCCTCCTCCTCCAGCTGCCTAACACCTCTCTCATGATTCTGTCTTCTTCTACTACCCATAGTGCTTTCCCCTTACATTCCTTCTTCACCTTTCCTGCCTATCTCCTCTCCCACCCCTTGATCTTTCCTCTTACAGGATTTTCACCTGGCACCTACCAGCCTTCTCCTTCCCACCCTCCCCACACCTTCATTATGGGGCCCCTGCCCCCTCCCTCTTCAGTCCTGACGAAGGGTCTTGGCCCGAAACGTTGACTGCTCGTTTCCACGGATGCTGCCTGACCTGCTGAGCTCCCCCAGCGTGTTGTACGTGTTGCTTTGACCCCAGCATCTGCAGTGCACTTTATGTTTAACACAAAAACAGCTTCTTAAAAATTGTTTCTAAATATCTGAAGTGAGCACATACGTGTTCCTAACTGAAACTATATGCACTTAATTCCAACTGCTCATGTGTCCCTTGAGCTTGGTAAGAAGTAATCGTACTGAAGGAACCAGTGTAGAAAGAAGCAATGGTTCCCCTGTTTGTAATATCACATAACAACCTGGAACTAAGAACAAGCATTGACTTTGGCATTTAGTTTAAAAGAAAATATAACAGAAACAGGAATGTTGTTTCTTTTCAAGATCGTGCCTGCGTACAACACTCCTTTGGTTGACATCTTCTGGATAGATTATGGAACCATCTTCTTCACTTCTTTTATGTCTGTGCAAGACAGATATATTCCAAATGAGAAGAAATTTTCAAATGGAAGAAAGACACTACCGTGGCTGACAAATGAAGTCAGAGCGAGAGTAAAAACAAAAGAGAGGGCATACAAGGAAGCCAAAGCTAGTGGGAAGATAGAGGATTGGGAAGCTATTAAAAACTTGCGAAAGGAAACTAAGAAGGTCATTAGGAAAGAAAAGATCAATTATGAAAGGAAGCTAGTGACTAATATCAAAGAAGATACTACAATTTTTTTAAGTATATAAAGGGTAAAAGGGAGTTGAGGGTAGATATAGGACCAATAAAAAATGATGTTGGAGATATTGTAATGAGAGACACAGAGATGGCAGAGGAACTGAATGCATATTTTGCATCAGTCTTCATAGTGGAAGACATCTGCGGTATACTGGACACTCAAAAGAGTGTCGGGGTAGTGAAGTAATTGCAATGAAAATTGTGACTGAGAAGGTGCTCAGGAAACTTAATGGTCTGAGGGTGGATAAATCTCCTGGACCTGTTGGAATGCACCCTCGGGTTCTGAAGGAAGTAGCTGGAGAGATTGCGGAGACATTAACAATGATCTTTCAAGAATTGATAGATTCTGGCATTGTACCAGATGGATGGGAAATTGCAAATATTACTCCACTATTTAAGAAGGGTGGGAGGCAGCAGAAAGGAAACTATGGACATGTTAGCCTGACATCAGTGGTTGGGAAGTTGTTGGAATTGATTGTTAGGGATGAGATTATGGAGCACCTGGAGGTACATGACAAGATAGGCCAAAGCCAGCATGGTTTCCTGAAAGGAAAGTCCTGCCTGATTAATCCATTGCAATTTTTTGAGGAGGGTAGATAAAGGAGATACAGTGGATGTGGTGTACTTGGATTTTCAGAAGGCCTTTGTCAAAGTGCCACACATGAGGCTGCTTAGCAAGATAAGAGCCCATGGAATTACAGGGGAGTTACAGGCATGGATGGAACATTGGCAGATCGGCAGAAAACAGAGACCGGGAATAAAAGGATCCTATTCTGGCTGGCTGCTGGTTACCAGTGGAGTTTCATAGGGGTTGTATTGGGACCACTGCTTTTTACAATGTATGTCAATGATTCGGACTATAGGATTGATGAAGATGCTAAGTTTGCCGATGATACAAAGATAGGTGGAGGAGTGGGTAGTATTGAGGAAACAGAGATCCTGCAGAGAGACTTAGATAGTTTAGGGGAATGGGTAAAGAAGTGGCAAATGAAATACAATGTTTGAAAATGTATGGTCATGTACTTAGGTGGAAGAAATAAACAGGCAGACTGTTATTATATGTTGAGGGAATTCAAAATGCAGAGATGCAAAGGGACTTGGGAGTCCTCGTGCAGGATACCCTAAAGGTTAGCCTCCAGGTTGAGTCGGTGGTGAAGAAGGTGAATGCAGTGTTGACAATCATTTCTAGAGGTATAGAATATAAGAGCAGGGATGTGATGTTGAGGCTCTCTAAGGCACTTTTGAGACCACACTTGGAGTATTGTGTGCAGTTTTGAGCTCCTTATTTTAGAAAGGATATGCTGATATTGGAGAGGATTCAGATAAGATTCACGAGAATGATTCCAGGAATGAAAAGGTTATCATATGAGGAATGTCTGGCAGCTCTTGGGCTGTATTCCTTGGAGTTCAGGAGAATGAGGAAGGATCTCACAGAAACATTACAAATGTTAAAAGGCCTGAAAGGATTAGATATAACAAAGTTATTTCCCATGGTAGGGGAGTCTAGGACAAGAGGGCATGACTTCAGGATTGAAGGACGTCCATTTAGAACAGATATGCGGAGAAATTATTTTAGTCAGAGGGTGATAAATCTGTGGAATTTGTTGCCTTGAGCAGCTGTGGAGGCCAAGTTATTGGGTGCATTTAAGGCAGAGATAGATGGGTTCTTGATTAGCCAAGACATTAAAGGGTATGGAGAGAAGGCAGGGAAGTGGGGATAACTGGAAGAATTAGATCAGCCCATGTTTGAATGGTGGAGCAGACTCGATGGGCTGAATGGCCTACTTCTGCTCCTATATCATATGGTCTTATGGTCTTTTACATTTGTTTCTTGTCTTGGATGTGATTCTGGTATTGTTGGGGACTGTGTTTCGCTGTTGGAGATTGTTTGGGTGCTTCAGTGTTCTGCAGAATCCAAGATTCCAGGAGGTAGAGACAGGTTGAGTGAACCTCATGGTAAGAAGCCTGCAGGATGACGTGCGAGCCAACGTTTGACTCCATTTTGCCAATTAGAGCTTCCATTGTTCACCAATTAAAGCGACAAGGGCGACTGAAACATCAAGGCGAGTGTGCAAGTTTGGAGATCATGTGGTTGTTCCAGTGCTCTGCTGTCTCCGAGAGGATTCCAGGAGACAGCGCGGATGAACCTCGTAGCGGGCAGGCTGCAGAACAGGGCGCAAGCTGATGTTCCGCTTCATTTTGCCAAGTAGAGCTCTCATTGTTTGCCAATTAAAACAACAAGGGAGGTCGAAGCATCGGACTTCGATGATTGCTCTGTTACGCTGCCGCTGTGAAGAGTGTTGCCCAGGTTTATTCTACGTTTTGGATGTGGACTTGGACTGTAAAACCCGTTTTTTAAATCTTATGGCTTTTATATTCTGTGATTTCTCGCCTGATCTTCTTACTCTTTTTTGTGTGCAGAGAGGGATTTGGGGGTCGATGTGCCTGATCCATTTTGCACGTTTTTTGTGAGGGAGGAAGGATTTGGGGGTTGATGTGCTGTTCAATTTGGGGTTGATGATCATGCTGCTTTTCTTTATTTTTGTTTTAATGGCTATCTGGAGAGGAAGAATTTCAGAGTGGTACACTTCGACAATAAAACAAACGTTAGAAACATCTTTTTGTTATATGCGCTGCAGACAACTTCAAACATTTGACAAAATCATTTTTCTGTAATAGGAACATTTGTCACTAAGTGTGACAAAATTAAACAACATGCTAATTTTTGTTCCGTACATGTTCCACATTGGTCAAGATTTTCTGAATTTTTCATCGTGGTTCCAATATTGAGCAGACAAAATGGTACTGCATGCGACTCACAATGGAAAATGGTTTTCCAGATTAAGGATAGGTCAGAAGCTGTTTTATTAAATTAATTAACTGTACTTAGTAAAGTACTTAATTACTAAAACTATGCTGTTTTATTAATTTAATGAACTGTACTTGATAAAATGCTAAACTAGTAAAACTAAGTAACATTTTGTGTTTCCAGATATGTGAGCATAGCTTTGGAGTATTGGTGCAGCAGAAAATCTATCAAGTTGGTGTTACATTGATTCTGAATCTCTTCAGAATCAGGTTTAATATCACTGGCATATGTTGTGAAATCCGTTGTCTTTGCAATACAAAATAATAGAAAAAACTGGATTACAGTTTGTGTATATGTATATATTAAATAGTTAAATTAAATAAGTAGTGCAAAAATAGAAAAAAAATAGTGAGGTACTGTTCAGGGGTTCGGTGTCCATTTGGAATTGGATGTCAGAAAGGACAGAGCCATTCCTGAATCGGGGAGTGTGTGCCTTCAGGCTTCTGTACCTCCTTCCTGATGGTGACAATGAGAACAAGACACGACCTGGATGATGGGGGAACTTAATGATGAATGCTGACTTTTTGAAGCTCCGCTCCTTGAAGATGTCCTGGATACTATGGAGGCTATTACTCATGATGGAGCTGTCTAAGTTTACAACTCTCTACAGCTAATTTCGATCCTGTGCCGTAGTCCACCCACAGCCCCTTCAGCAGACGGTGAAGCAGCCAGTTAGAATGCTCTCTACTGTACATCTGTAGAAATTTGTGAGTGTCTTTATAGATTACTTACTTGAACAAAAGGGAGGATGGACTGTTTTCAGCCATGCAGACAGCATGGAAGATTCCTGCACTGGGAAATAGCATAACCGTTATCAAGTAGACACCAAATTGTTTGCTGGGAGGAAGATGAGAAATTTTTCTCATCTGCAAAAGGGCAGGATGACAGACTTGTGTGATATATGTCAATGCATGGACAGAGAACTCTCCATGGAGGAGTGATAAGCCAAATGCAGGGAAGTTATTATATAGTTGAAATATCAGGCTGGTGTATAAGTGCACTGTACTCAACAGGAAGACAAGCAAAACGGCCCATTGAAACATTTCCTTTCAGAAAACCTACCATCCTGTATCATTCATTTCTATCTGCTGGAGTGGTAGAGTGATGGATTAGTAATTCCAAAAGTAGATCAGCAATCCAGACTTGAGATTATATCTCACTATGGCAGCAGGGTAACTTCAATGATATCAGTAATGATGAAGTAACTATTGGGTCATTGTTACTAATGTCCTTTAGGGTAGGAAATTCACTTTCCTTACTGTAAGAGCTTTGTAACACTCCTGTCCAGCAGAAATACATTCACTCAAGACAAACCTTTGAATATTCTGACAATTTATTTTGAATGTGGTGACATTTTATTTTATATTCATTTTTGAGCTATAGTGTGGAACAGGCTCTTCCAGCCCACTGAGCTGCAACACCCATCAGTCTAAACCCTAGTCCAATCACAGGACAATTTACAATGATTAATTAACCTACCAACTGGTACGTCTTTGGACTGTGGGAGGAAACGTGCTAGAGGTATGTCTCTCTCTTTACATGATGCTGGAAGATGCTACGATCGATTTGGACTATGGGCTTTTTCAGTCTTATGGTTTTAATATTCTGTGATTTTGCCCGTTCTTTCTTTTTTTTGCTGCGGAGAAAAGAGGGGTTTGGGGGTAGATATTCTTGTTGTGTGTCTTCTATGTAGGGGGTTGGGGGTTTGATGATCATGTTGCCATTACTTTTTTGTGTGGGGGTGAGGATGGGTTTGCTGTTTCTCTTTGAACTTACTTCCATGTTTTTCTTTGTTTCGTGACTATCTGGAGAAGGAGAATCTCAGCGTTGCATATTGCATACATACTTTGATAATAGATGAACCTTTGAAACTTTTAAGCCAGAGCAGCCGGAGGAAATGCCCACACACACGGGAAGAACGCATGAAGTTACTTAGAGAGGACGCCGGAATTGAACTCCAAACTCCAACGGTTTGAGCTGTAACAGCGTTGCTCTAACCGCTAACTTGTTACAATGACTCACCAGTGTCCTCTCCAGGGCAGTTAGAGATGGTCGCTACACACCGGCCTTCCAAAAGATGCCCACATCTCATGAAGTGAACAAGGATAAAGCAGTGGTACTTGCCCAAGTAAACCAAGAGCATCATAACTCATGCAAGCTGGAACTCAGTGACCTTGATGCCTGCTCCCACTTTATCTCCCACCTTTTAAGAAGATGAGTGAGTTCTCCCACTGCTGATAACCTTGGTTATCCTGGTTCAATTTTAGCTTGGGTTTGCCATCCAGCTGGACCATGACGATGAACCGTGAGAACTGTGAATCTTGTGTCTTCCTTTCAATTACAAAGGTGCTATCATATTTTATATAAAATTATCCTCATTATGCTGCCTTATCTTTAGCCACTGAGCTGAATGCCTAATGATGCTTAAACAGTGGGTGGCAGTGCTCTATTTAAAACAAAATGTGGTGGCTGGACAATTGGAGCCCATTAAAATAAGATCTGACTTCATTGTAACTACATTTCAGGCCACGCTTGATGCAATGTAATGGAGGGGCGGCCAATTCAGTGTGTTAAATCACAGCTTTGTAAGTTAAAAGAATAAGAAAAACTGGATGAAGAACATGGAGTAATCCTAGATTAACATGAGGTGACTATGGGCACTGTCAAATTGATTGAAACTTAAATGGGCTTGACTTGACAATTTGCGGGTGGAAACTGCGATGGGAAAAACGGTGCAGTTATCTGAGACTCGGATGAACCTTTCAAAGAAAGTAATTTAAAAAATGAATGAGCAATTTCTCATATACAGAACCCCATTTAAAGCTGGTTAGCACTTTAGCTGTAGGAGACTGGTTGGGCTAATTATTAGGTTTATAATATTTTTTATTGCACTTGGATTTCTGAAGAATACATCCCTCTTACACAAACACTCCTTCCATTTTACAAACCACCATGGTTTTCCTGCTATAAACACCAAAATCAAATTGATTGTGAGCTTAAAGTGTTATTTTATTCACACTGAGCTTCATATGCATTGCCTGTAAATGACCCCAAAGTTCAAGAAATCAAGGGCACCAGCTTATTGAGGGAAGTCTGAAAGCTTAGTGATCCAGGGGATGGTAAGTGTGGTACCCTTTGTGCAAGAAAAAGGATACAAGGTAGTGCGGTAATCATCAAGAAGGCTCAGAAAGGTTATTTTGCTCAAAGTGGTTTTTGAAATGAAAGGCAAAAACAACCAGGGACATATATGAAATTAAGTTCATTGAAGCAGCTGAAGTATAATAGGAAATTAATGGAGTTCCAGAGGTTTCACCTCTTCTTTGATGTAATTGTTAGGTGAAGCTAGAGGATAGTGCAGACTGGTGACTTCTTATTATAACTCTCTCTAATGGATCATCGATTTTGATTCAACAGGAGTGCAGAATCTAGCTTGCCCAACTACGTTGAAACAATGGACTGAAAGTGGTGTTACTTTTACGTACCAGCTTAAAAGTTAGGATTATTCTTCGCTTGAGAACCCATTAAAATGCATTTGATTTCTTCTTCTCCCTAGGCAGCTACTTGGGATTAAATTTGACTTGCTCCCACTCCAAATCCGTGGGCTTCTGTATTCTGAGGTGCTTGATGAGACCAGCGTAGGACCCACAAGATAAGAAGGGGCGAGGGTGGTAGATACTTAACATGGGTTTGAAGGTGGTTATAATTATGGTTACTTTCAGGTGTCCTCACATGTTCTCCCCTTCCCGGACATGGGGGATGAGGTTGTAAATTTCCTCTCTTTCAAGGTTTAGAACTTCAGGGGGAATATAGAAACATAGAAACCCTACAGCACGATACAGGCCCTTGGGCCCACAAAACTGTGCCGAACTTGTCCTTACCTTAGAAATTACCTTGGGTTACCCATAGCCCTCTATTCTTTTCAGCTCTATGTACCTATCCAAGAGTCTCTTAAAAGACCCTATTGTATCCGCCTCCACCACTGTCACTGGCAGCCCATTCCATGCACTCACCACCGTCTGCGTTAAACGCTTACCCCTGACATCTCCTCTGTACCTACTTCCAAGCACCTTAAAACTGTGCCCTCTCGTGCTAGCCATATATCTGCTTTGTTGCTCTGTTGTGTATGTGAAAGCTTCAACTTCTTGTCAATCAGAGGTTGAACCAAATATCTTGGGTTAAAGGACAAGGTGAGAGCGCACTCCCTTTAAGGACGGTGTCATAATTAAAGAGTTCTTCAAAACGTTACCTTGGGCGAGTGCAGGCCATCCCTCACAGATTACGTTTATGGTAAATCACATATAAGAAAGCATGTTTCCCTTGCTCCTAGATTGCATGCCTGTCATAGAGAGGCCTGCCAAAGCATGCAAATTGGAATCCTTGACAGCACTCAGAGGAGCACAATTGCAACTTTTAGGGAAAAATACAGGTAAGATAAAACTTTATTTATCCCGAAGGAAATTATTATTGCAAAGTTGCTCAGTCAGAAATGTATACTTTAAAATACAAGATGTAACCATCGAGGTACGAGAAAGAATGCAAAATGTGCATTAAAAAGTAATAGTGCAAAATACAGATGTGCAATGAAACCCTGTACTTAAGGAGGAGGAGTTGTAGAGTCTTATAGTCACTGGGAGAAAGGATCTCCTGTTTTCTGTGGTGCACCTCAGTGGAATCAGTCTGTTACTAAAGGTGCCCCTCTGTTTGCCCAGTATGTCACAGAGGGGGTGAGAAGGATTGTTCATAATGCTCTTTAGCTTCTACTGAATCCTCCTCTGAGACACAAGCGCCAGGGAATCCAGTTCCACCCCTCAGAACAGAACCAGCCTTCCTGATGAGCTTATTGATCTTCTTGGCGTCAGCTGCTCTCATCCTGCTTCCCCAGCAGACTACAGTGTAGAATAGTGACTCTAGCCATTGTTACTAGGCAGACAAATGGCCACTAATCAAGTCTAAGCTAACTGGGGCAACCAGTCTCTCCTCTGGGTTTCACCCACAGTCAGACGCAGTGGACCAACTAAGATTTGGAATGAACCCTAAGACGCCCAGCCTCAGAAAGACCTGAGGAATGGTGCACTCACATGATGAGGGCAGAGGTAATCAACAACCACCTTTCAGTGCTCAGAATGCCACCGTTCGATTCCCAGTTTGGTTATCCTTCACCTCTCCTTCTAGAAAAGGACATTGAGGCTGGGGGCCCTGCAGCCAAAGATCTCGTCCAACGCTGCAAGCAGAAATGGATTAGGGCAAGATTGATTTAGCTGGATTCCATCCAGAGGCTAATCAAAGGAGAAGGCAGGGACCCGCTTTGTAGCCTGGGCAACAGGCCTGGTTGTCCACTCAGGATTTGACTCTCCAGGTGGAGTCTAGAGTGTTGGAGCCCAAGTTTATAGAATCCAACAAAGGTCCGAGGGAAATAAACTTGGTGGTTTTACACCTTGCTGCTCTTCAAGACCCTAAAGATCAATCCCATCTTCTACATCTCTAATTAAAGCCTGTCACCACCCGTTCCTTAGCCCCAGCACCATGAGCACCAGTGCCAGCCATTTTATCGATGGGGGCAGGTCTTCACAGCGAGAAGACTTTTGGACTCTCAAACTGTTCTGGGTGTTCAGCAATACCTCGTAGACTAGGTGGGATTTGGCCCCGAGGAAAGGTGCTGGGTGCCTGAAAGAGACATTTTGTATCAGATTCTCATCCCATTTCACCTTCACCATCGCTCGAAGCAGCCAGGGCTGTCAGCAGTCGACCGTAGGGGAAGGTGCCCCGTTATGAGACACACCCAACCGTGCCAACTTTCAATGTTTAGACACTCTTAACTCTCCAGTATGGATAGCTGGCAATGCCCCTTTAAGGGTTCAGGACAAAGAGGGGAAAGAACGACATTTATATCAAATACAAAAGAGTGTTACATGACTAGGGTAGGCAGTGGATACGGAAGAGAGGAAACTGTGTGGACTAGGTTAAGGCTGGGGCACTGTGCACTAAACAAATCATTGAAAATGATAGGAAAACACCAGACAGGTTTGTGTGAGGAATGTCAGGAAGAGGAGTCAGTAGAACATGTAATTCTGAATTGCAGGAAATATGGGATACAGAGAGAGATGATGAGAATTAATCTAAGGGAATTGGGGGTGCAGGAATTCACATTAAAAGGGTTACTGGGCATGGGTGAGAGAGCACAGGTCAGGGTACTTTTAGCTTTCTTAAGGGATACAGGGTTTTTTTATAGGGTATGATGGATAAGCAGGAATAGGGTACTAGGATGGCCAAAGAAGGAAGGATAAAGTATAGATGAGGGTATGTGTGTGTGTGTGGGGATGGGTGAAGGGATTTAGAATATAAGTCTTCTTTTTGTAATTTATTTTTTATTGAAGTTCATCATCAAACAAACATTTCCATAAGACGGATTTCAGACATTGTACATATATATCATATAATCATATATATCACAAATCTCCACAAAGTATTTATCTGAGGTATACACTTATATAAGAGCGGAAGGAAAAAACAAATAAAAGGAAAAAACTATGTACAAGTAGGGAGTGATCTTTTTTTACAACATATTCATTGATTTGTGAGAATAAAATCAGGCCTATGTGGCATTATGTAGTTAAACAATTTTTCCCAGTATGAATCAAATTGTTCCAGCTTATGATTAACAGATGCTGTTATCTTCTTCATTTTGTAAATATCCATTGTAATTTCCATCCATGTATTTAAAGTTGGGCTCTCCTGTGATAACCATTTCCTAGTAAGAGTCTTTTTACCAGCCACCAACAGTATATTCATTAAATATTTATCTCTTTTCAACCATTCTTGAGGTATATATCCAAAATGTATGGTCTTACTCTCTAAGGGTATTTCACACTTAAAGATGTCTTGTAGGGCATTGTATATCCCCCTCCAACAGTCTTTGATAACAGGGCAGTCCCAAAAAATATGCTAATGATTTGCATTTTGATTTCCATAATTTCTCCAGGAAACAGGGAGGTGACTATCATAATGGGATTTCTGAGAGAGTGTAATAAATTATCTTACCAAGTTTTCCATCCAAACTCCCTCCATTTCTGCGAACTGGATATTATTGTCCATTCTTCCTCAGATATAATTATCCCTCCTTCCTTCTCCCATTTTGTTTTAATGTATGAAGTCGAAAGTGTTTTAAAATTTGGCAACCCCTTATACATGCTTGAAATGATTCTACCACCGTTATCTGAATTATATGTTTCTCTAAGTAGCTCTATCAAGCATGTACTTGCCTTGGTTACATTTTTATGCATCTTATTAACATATTGTCGCATCTGTAAATACCGATAAAAATCTTGTTTTGTTATTAAGTGCTTCTCTTTAAGCATATCAAAACTGAACAGTGTTCCTTCTTTCATTATGTTGCAAAGAACTGTTATTCCTTTAGCTGTCCAGTCCTTAAATCTAGCATCCAATTTATTTGGTGTAAAATCCGAGTCATATGCACACCATTTAAGAATTGCAATATCTCCCTCTAGATTATATTCTTTTATAGTAGTTTTCCATATTTTAAGAGTCAATTTCACCCATGGGTTATCAATAGTATTTATGTACCTTTGCAGGTTGTTATCAGCCAAAATTGCTTGTATGGGGATGGGGAGTACCCACTCCTCAATGTTTTTCCATTGAGCGTCATATGATGGGTTGCACCAACATATCACAGCTCTCAACTGTGCTGCAAAATAATAATCTCTAAGAGAAGGTAGGCCCCATCCCCACTTTTCCTTTGCTAATTGCAAAGTTTTGTTACGAACTCTAGGCCTTTTACCCGGCCAAATATACCTTGAAAACATCTTATTCCATTCATTGAATTGATTTTGATTAATCTCTATTGGTAGGGTCTGAAAGAGATATGACAGTCTGGGCAGTGTATTCATTTTAATAGACTCAATCCTTAAACTGAGACTGAAAAAAGGAATCAGGTTCCATCTTGCTATATTCTCCTTAGTTTTTTATATAAAGGCTGATAATTACATTGATAATTTTGCCAAATCTTTTGGCTTAATGATGCCCAAATATTTGAAAGACTCTGTGTGCCATGCCCAGGGATATCTACTTTCAATTTCTCTTGGTGGGCTATAGTAATATGAAAGTAATTGGGTTTTATCTATGTTGATCTTGTATCCTGATAATTGACCATTTTGTTCAAAGGATTGCATCAATTTAGGTAAAGAGTATGTTGGTTGCCCTAGATAGATCAAAATGTCATCTGCATAACAAGCCAATTTATGCTCTGTCCCTTTAGTAGTAATTCCCCTGATATCTTCATTTTGTCTGATGTATTGAGCTAATGGTTCCAGATATAATGCGAAGAGTAGCGGTGACCATGCACAACCCTGTCTCATGCTCCTTTCTAGGGTAAGACTATTTGATAAATGTCCATTGATTTTAATCCTAGCAGTAGGGTTGTCATATTGCATCTGTATAGTTTTAATAATTGTGTCTTGGAAACCAAATCTATGTAAAACTCTGTAAAGAAAATTCCAAACTACCGAATCAAATGCCTTTTCAGCATCCACACTTATCACTATTGCTTCGATTTTATTTTTTGTATATGATCCATAATGTGAAGTGTCCTTCGTATTTTGTCTTGTGTTTAGTAGAATGTAAGTCTATTGTCTGATCTACACTCCGGAGCAGAAGGTAGCGGTAATGCGCCAACAAGCTGAGTGCCAACGGCTGTAAAACAAGAAGAAGAAGAAGATGAAAGGTTCAGGACCATCCTGCTAGTTGGCAATCGTTCTTCGGGCACCAAGAATTGAGTATTTCAAAAGCACCTGAATGGAGCTTCAGTGCTTGAAAACTGGGGGAGGAGGACCTCTTTGAGACTATTTCTAGATGACTGGCGCACTTGGGGGGCAGATTACACATACGTAGGCACAGAGGATGTTCTGGACATTGTGATCACTGTCGGCAAGATTCACAGGGGAAGCTGATTTGCACCTCTTGTAATATGATTGAAGGGAGCCTCTGGCAGGAAGTTCATACAGGGAGTTAAGTGATGGTATGGAATGGAGTTTGGCAAGAAATAAAAGGAAAATGAGTTGCGGGTGGGAACGGGTTCAGATGAGGAGGGCTGCCCACTGAAGGGCGTTAGGACTGGGCGGCAAGATGTTGTCGATTTCAAGATAATGATTACTTTTATATCTAATTGTGACAATAATCTTCTCCCTGTTAGCTTGAAAAAGGCGATTCAGAAAGATAATGGAAATGTAAAATCAGCAATATGTCTCAGCAAAGATAGGGTGTTGATTACATGTGTTGATTTAAAACAACAGGAGAAATTACTGAAAAAGAAGAACCTGGTTGGAAGTAAAATTGTTAGTACAGTAGTAGAGGGGGGAATGAAGGTTCAGGTGTTATTTCAGGTGTATCTCTGTGTGTATCTATGGAGGATATGAGGAACAACCTGGGAGGGAGAAAAGTTATTTTGGCTAAGAGGTTACAGACCTGGAGAGAAGGGAAAAAATGTGATAGTTTGTCAGTTCTGTTGTGTTTTTCTGATGAAGTGTTGCTGTCAAAAGTCTCTTTAGGCTGCATTAGTTATTCAGTCAGAATGTACCAGCCCTCCAACATTGCAGTGTTTTAAATGCCATCAAGTGGAACATGTTGCTGTTTCTTGCAGGGGGGAAGTGGCGATGTGCAAAATGTGGAGGTGAACATGGGGATTGTGAACTTGGCATTGAGGCAAGATGTTGCAACCATGGGGGTGCTCATGGTGCTGCTTATTTTGGTTACCTGTTTTACAAAAGCCTCTGGAAATTCAGAGGGTGAATATTTCCTATGCTTAAGCGGCGAGAAGATTTGATTCCTCTGCATTGTTGAGTGTTGGGTTAAAACAGACAGTGAGAGGGATTCAGATGGAGGAAGGTCATGGTGTGAGGATGTACAGGCAGGGAGCGGGGGAGGTGAAGCATCTGGTGACTGATTGATTCTTAAAAAGATAGACTTTCTTGCATTTCTATGTGTTGTGGTTAATGGAACAGTAAAGGTAGGAAAGAAATCTGAAAGACAGTATAGTGGCGAATAGGGTTTAGTGGGAATAACTGCAGAACAGGTACATGAAGTATTTCAGAGAGAAGATTTGGGGGAACGATAGTGGAGGGAATGGGCTGGTGGTGGAGGGTAATTGTACACAGGGTGAAATGTCTTGATTTTCTCCAATCAACTTGCAGTTCTTCATTGGAATGTGAGCAGACTGTTAGCCCACGGACAGGAATTTAAAGTATACATTTTAGATTTAAGTTCTCCCTTGAGTATGATTTATCTACAAGAAACTTGGTTGTGATCACATTTGTAGATTCCGGGTTATGAGGCTGTGAGATGTGATAGATGTACATATGTGGAAAAAGGCTGTGTCACCTTTGTGAAGGAGAGTTTCTTTGCACAGAATTTTGCCTGCTCCAGAGAATACCAAATGTGTAATTATTAAATTGAGAAGGGATCTAGTACCAAGTGGTCTTAGATCTTACAAAGAAGAAGGTCTCACTCAAGGTGGGAGAGCAGAAACATGATTGAATGAGGACCAATCAATCAGGAGGGACGGAATACAGGGGTATAAATACCACCAGACTAGACTTGCCCCCAGGCATCGTCCCCTGAAAAAGATGGCAGAGATTGTCATCTAAACATCGGTTATGGTCTATACCCTTCCCCGGCTTGAAGCCCAAGAAGTGTTCATTCGTAATTATTGAATTGTTATATCCACAGGGTAGGTTCAAAATTATGAACTTTTATAATCAAGATTGCGAACTGTCCGTGGAAGGATTGGGGAGAATAGTGGGAAATTATTCTGGTAAAGTTACTTTTTGTGGTGACTTTAATGCACATAGCAGTTTGTGGAGCAGTGAGACCACAGATGCTAATGGGACAACAAAAGAAGAGTTTCTGGAAGAATATGATTTAATTTGTTTAAGTGAGGGCAGAAAGACAAGGATGGATATTTCTAAAGGTGGGGTCTCTTGTCTGGTCTTGACTCTTATTTCTGCTCCACTAGGTGAACTTAGTAGCCCAGATGTAACAACTGAGTGTATGGGCAGTGATTATTTCCCAGTCTTGTGTATTGTAATGATCAAAGTCCACTGTCAGAATTTGGGTTCTGGTATTAAAAGGTGTTTTAAGAGAGAAAACTGGGGAACATTTTCCACTGAGTATGGGAAATGTTGAGTTTGGCCATGCACTTTGGTGGAAGAAATGAAAGGGTTGACTATTTTTTTTAAATGGAAAGAAAATACAAAAAAACTGATGTGCAAAGGGATTTGGGAGTCCTTGTGCAGGATTTCCTAAAGATTAATTTGCAGGTTGAGTCTGTGAAGAAAGCAGATGTGATGTTAGCTTTTATTTCAAGGGGACTAGAATATAAAAGCAAGGTTGGGACTTTATAAAGCACTGGTGAAACCTCCATTGGAGTATTGCCATGTATATCTGTCTGGACCTGCCTGGACACGTCCCTCTGCTGACCGCTCCTGTGGCTCCTCGACAGACCCCTGAATGAAGGTGATTGTGTCACTGCTCCTCCCTCAGTCCAGGAGAGACATACAGCATCAATGTGGATCCATTTTATTGTTAATAAAAGCCTTTCAGTATTTTACTTCCAGTCTTTTGGAGTAATTGATAGCGTATCAAGTATTGTGAGCAGTGTTGGTCCCCTTATCATAGAAAGGATGTGCTGAAACTGGAGAGGGTTCAAAGGAGATTCACAAAAGTATTTCCAGGATTAAATGGTATGTTATATGAAGAATGTTTGATGGCTCTGGGTCTGTACTCACTGTAATTTAGAAGAATGAGGGGTGACCTAATGGAAACCTATTGAATGGTGAAAGGTTTTGATAGAGTGGATGTGGAAAGGATGTTTCCTATGGTGGGAGAGTCTAAGAGGGGCGTAGCCTCAGAATAGAGGGGCGACTTTTTGGAACAGAGATAAGAAGTGATTCCTTTAGCTTGAGAGTGGTGAATTGATGGAATTCATTGCCACAGGCAGCTGTAGAGGCCAAGTCTTTATGTATATTTAAGGCAGAAGTTGATAGATTCTTGATTGGTTCAGGCATGAAGGGATACGGCAGGGGTGGGGGGGGGGGGGGTCTAGGTGGCAGGCAAGAGATTGGGGCTGAGAGGAAAAATGGATCAGCCATTTGGAATCAGACTCTGCTCTGATACCTCATTGTCTTATGGTCTCATACATCATTTGATGGTGATACCATAGAAGAAGACAATCGGAGTGAAATTTCTAGTTTCTGACGGGCAGCCCATCAAGCTATTCTTTCGATGTCTAGGAGAGTTGGTAAGAAATGTGTTCCTTGGAATATGCAGAGGCTATCAGAGACAGAAGATGGGCTTTTCGCATTTTGAAACGTAGATTAACATAAGAAGCCTTGCTGAACTTTTAGAAGATTGATAGCAAGGAGAGTTATTAGGTATGTTAAAAGGGAGGCTTGGAGGGGTTTTTGCTCATCAATAGGGAGGGAAACTGGTCTGACAGTGGTGTGGAGACTGCTAAGGAAAATGAATGGTATCAGAGTTTATAACCAGACTCCAGTGTTAGTGAATGGAAACTTGGCTACAACAGACAAAGAAAAGGTGTAATGTCCGGGAAACATGTTTGCAAAGATATGTAGGGTACACAATTTAGGGGATGAGTTTATTAAGAGATGACAATGTATTTTGAAGCAGAATGGGAAGATCTGTGAGAAACAAGATATGTTTGAGAATCCCAAAGGCTTTGGGCCAAAATGTTGACTGTACTCTTTCCCATAGGTGCTGCCTGGCCTGCAGTGTTCCTCCAGCATTTAGTGTGAAATATTTGAGAGTTGGCAGAACTGAAATTTACTGTCAATAGCGCAAGTACTACAACCCAAGACAGGATATGATTAGCTATCCTATGCCTGAGACAGTTTTAAAGAACTTGCTTGAGTTTTATAAGAAGGTCTGGAAGCAAGGAGTGCTCCCAAGAGACCAGAAAAGGGCTGAGGAATTGCCCATTGTTAAACCCGGGAAGGATCTGACACTATCGAGTAGCTTCTGGCCTATTGCTCTGACCTGTTCACTATGTAAAATAATGGAGAAAATGATAGTAATTAGGCTGATGTTTGATTTGGAGAAGAAAAAATTACTTGGTCTCTACCAATGTGGGTTTCATAAAGGGAGATTTACATATGATGACCTTGTACTACTGGGAAACAATATTCAGAATGCTTTTACAGTAAAAGACACAGTAGATGCAGTGTTTCTAGACATAGAAAAAACTTATGATATGCTATGGAGGGTGGGGATTTTGCTTAAACTAAGTAAGCTTGCTATTGGTAGGGGGCTTTACAACTGGGTTTTGGCTAGTTGTTTAGAGTGAGGGTGAGTGAAGAGGTGTTATCAAAGTTTTTGTGGATAATGGGACCCCCAAGACAGTTCCATTAGTCCAATATTGTTTAATATGATGATTAATGTTATTTTCAATGGTGTTGGACCTGGGTTTGGATTGGCTTTATAGGTGGAAAAGGGGCCATAATACTGCCTGTGTGCAAACAGTGCTGTCAGCAACGGAAGATTGGTCATTGAACTGGGATATAAATTTTCAGTTTCTAAGTCAAAATATATGGTTTTTACTTGGAAACATGAGTTGGATAGTACTCACCATACAAAGGTATGGATGTTCACTGTCTAAGGGTCTCATATTTAAATACTTGGGGTTACAGCTGGATGCAGGCCTGACTTGAAGAACACATATTTGGACCAGCCATGATGAAATGGTGGAACAGACTCAATGGGCCAAATGGCCTAATTCTGCTTCTATATCTTATGGTCTTATATAAAGATTTTGGAGGATAAATGTCAACAGGTCATTATCTTTTTGCAGTCTGTGGCTAGACATGATTGGGGAGCATCTAGGGGTGTGCTATAGACAAATTATTGCGCTTTAATATGCTCTTGTCTGGACCTTGGTCGTAAGATTTATGGTGAGGCAGCTTGTCCAGTTTTATATAAGTTGTATGTTCTATAGGCCAGTGCATTTAGAATCCATAGTGGAGCATTCTGGACCACATCTAGAGACGCATTATGGGTTGATCTAATTGAGATACTTCTCCTGTGGAGAGAAAAATTGAGCCTTGCACACTGAACTTCCGTAGTAGGGTGGGGAAACGTCCCTTTTGATGTATTCAGTTTTAATGGATTGGTGGGAATCCATTAAATAGAATTGGTAAATGTTTTGGGCAGATAATTAGGGAACATGTGCAGGAGAATAGTCTTGGGAATTTGTAGATTATCCCAACAGTGGCCTGGCTAGGAGTTCCATCTTGGAAATTTGCAGATGTGGAAATTGGGAATGTTGTTACTGCGGGATAGACAGGGTTGGTGAGAGGGAGTTTGGTCAACTATAGCAGGTACTTTTCCTTTTTGCCCTTCTGTACAGATGGCTCTAAAGATCCAGTTAGTAATCGGGAGGGCTCTGTAACATTTATTCCTTGGTTTAATGCGGAGGTGGGGAAAAGGCTGACAGATGGGTTGTTCATTTATACAGCAGAATTTATTACCATTATCATTAAACTGCAATGGGCCGAACAATTAAAGCCAAACAGAGTTGTGCTCTGCTCAGCTCTGCCTCGGCACTACGAGTTTGGAATCGAAGCGTTCAAGGAAACCTGATCTGTCGATGGACCTGTATTATAATCTGTATGTTCTGGAGAGTGCAGGAATAGTAGTACAGTAGTACAGTACCTGGACATGGGAGTGTATCGGGTAATGAAAGGGCAGATGTTGTAGCAAAACAGGCAGTAACTAAGTCAGAGGTAGATATTAGAGTCACTATGGGAAAGTATGAAGCCAAATCTTTTATTAGGTTGGCTGGGATTAGAAAATGGCAGGATTTGTGGGATAGGAGTGGGACAGGGAGGAGCCATTACAATTTGTTTCCATCAGTTCAGGGGATGCGCCTATTGGGAAGGAACAGGAGGGAAGAGGAGTGGTTGGTGAGATTGTCACATGGATTTGCACTCTACTTAGGGACTTGCTGGTAAACATGGGAATGGGGGGAGGGGGGTTGAATTTTGTAAGGTACCAGAGACAGTGGAACATGTGATATCTGATCCCCATCACGGCTCCTGTCACACTCTGTTACAGTAGGTGGCGGCAATGCACTTTCCTGATAGATGCGAGCCTCCATCGGCACAAAAAAAAGAAGCTGCTGTGCTCAGTTGTAAGTCCAACCAGAGATATCGTCTCACATTTTGTTTTGTGCTCAGTTCTTGATCCAGGTTTACTCCAGGTCTCGACCCTAGCCGCGGATACTCCAGTACTTGGGTCCAAACCATCCTCGTCAAGGACTCTCGCCACTTCAACAACTCTCACTCAGACACCAGTTCACTTAAATGCAGTAAGTGAGGTGGGTTTTGCTGGGTCCACTGGGCTGGGAGTGAGTTCATCATGTCTGAATTCAGTTTCTCGGTTGATGTAGGGTGCTCAACCAGTTTCAGCCAGTCCCTTTCTGTTTGGATGTAACAGTGACAATCAACGGAATGGCTTGCTCAGTTAGTACCGAGTCAACCACATCAGATGGTTATGAAGTCACATGTAGACCAGGCTGGGTAACGCTTGCCTGTGAATGGCATTCTAACAAATGTTCTAATCTTCTAAGTTTTTCTTAATATTTACATGGACCTCTTTATTATTTTTTCTTCAGTGCTTTATTTCTGCGTTATCAGTGGTTTACCAATGGTAGGTTGGGAGTGCTGATTCCCTTCGTTGATACATCACAGTTCAATATGGACTAAAGGCTTGAATGAACAGTTAAGAGCATCATTTTAGAAGAAACAAAAAGACCACGACAGCTCGGAACAGACAAGATATCTTGCATATTTGAAACGTTTCAAGCAGTACCTGTGTATTTGACTCCCCTGCCAGTGTTACTTGCCTGATAATTCTCTGTGAGAAGCTTATGCAGTATAAATGGTGGGGACTATATTCCATGCAAACTATGAAAAGCACTGTCTGCAGAACCGGCCTAGTGTTCTTCAGGCTAAACATTTAGTAATGATATTTCAGAAATATGATTGAAAATATATTTCCCACTGAGTGAGTCATGTTGATGACCATTTCTGGGCTATTTTACATCACTCTGTAAATTCATTCCAACCCTTCCTGTCATAAATCATGCTCACGCACCGACATCAGTTTTGCATTATGCATGCACTAAATTGCATCATTCTCCCAGCAATGCCTGTGAATTGGTCCAAAAAGATTTTGTAATGGTCATTTATTGTGCAATCCTTAGATGTCAAGGCTTTCACAGCACAGGAGTGAACCTAAGCCCCATTAAGGCAAGTTCTGTAAGAACTGAAATGCTGGAAACGTTCAGCAGGTGGAACAGCATCTGTGGAAGGAAGAACAGTCTTAACGTTGCAGTACTGGGACAGAGAGGAAGCAAGTTACAGGCCCTCCCCAGGTTACAAAGGTTTGACTTAGGTACAGCAGAAGACCATAAGACCGTAAGATCAGAATTAGGCCATTTAGTCTGCTCTGCCATTTCAACATGGCTGACCCGTTTTCCCTCTCAGGCCCATTCTCCTGCCTTCCTTCCATATCCCTTCATGCACTGACAAATCAAGAAAATATCAACCTCTGCATTAAACATACCCAAAGATTTGGCCTTCACAGATGCCTGTGGCAAAGAATTCCACAGATTCACTACTTTCTGGCTAAAGAAATTTCTCCTTATCTCCATTCTAAAAGGTTGCCCCTCTATTCTGAGGCTGGGTCCTCTGGACTCCCCCACCATCTGCCATTTCTTTGCCCGTTCTCCTAACCTGTCTAAGTCCTTCTGTAGCCTCTCTACTTCCTCAACACTATCTGTCCCTCCACTTACCTTCATTTTATCCATAAACTTGGCTACATAGCCATCAATTCTGATATCCAAATCATTGACATATTAATGTAAAAAGAAGTGGTCCCAAACCAGACCCCCAAGTCACCAGCAGCCAACCAGAAAAGGCTCCCTTTATTCCTGCTCTTTGCCTCCTGCCAATCAACTAATGCTCTATCCGTGCTAGTATATTTCCTGTAGTACCATGAACTCTTAATTGTCAAGCAGCTTCATGTGGAAAATGACCAGAAGGTTAACTTACAGGTTGAGTCTATGGTAAAGAAGGCAAATGCAACATTGGCATTTATTCAAGAGGAGTAGAATATAAATGCAAGGAAATAATTCTGAGCCTTTATAAGATACTAGCCAGGCTGCACTTGGAGTATTGTCAACAGCTTTGGGCCCCATATCTCAGAAAGGATGTGTTGTCATTGGAGAGAGTCCAGGGGAGGTTCACAAGGATGATTCTGGGAATGAAGGGCTCAGCATATGAGGAACGTCTGGCAGCTTTAGGCCTGTACTCACTGAAATATGGAATAATGCAGGGGATTCTCATTGAAACCTACCAAATGTTGAAAGCACTAGATAGGGTGGATGTTTCCTATGGTGGGGGTATCCAGAACTACAGGGCACAGCCTCAAAATTGAGGCATGACTTTTTAGAATAGAGGAAAGGAGGATTTTTTTAGCCAGAGAAAAGTGAGTGTGTGGAGTTTTCTGCCTCAGACTATGATGGAGGCCAAATCTGTGGGTATATTTAAGGTGGAAGTTGGTCAGGGCACCAAAGGATATGGCGAGAAGGCAGGAGTATGGGGTTGAGTGGGATGCGGGATCAGCCATGACAGAATGGTGGAGCAAACTCGATGGGCTGAATGGCCTAATTCTGCTCCTATGTCTTATGGTCTTATGGCCTTATGTGTGGCATCTTGTCAAAGGCCTTGTGAAAATCCCAATTCACGACATCCATCAACTCTCCTTTGTCTATCATCATCATTACGTGCCGTGCCATCTGACATAAGCAACCATGTCTCATGACCATGATCGTTCTTGGCATTTACGAAAAATGCACATATACAAAAAAAAAAGTATTTGGGAGACTGGTGGATGGATTTGTCGATTGTTGTGGCATTCTCTGCTCTTGGAAGCTCAGCTTGTGACCTGAGTTCTGACTTGCAAACTGCTTATGTTATGAAGAGTGCCCAGAATGAGAACCTGTCCTAACCAGGGAAGGACCTGAGGATTAAGTTGCAGAGGGGGTGGGGGAAGAATGGATAGAAAAACAAACTACCTTATTGCATTATCATACAGTCAAACAGCACAGCAGAAGGCCCTTTGGCTTATATCTGTGCTGTCCATCAAGTATTTGTCTCCAGATAAAGTGGGATGCTGCGAGCATAAGCTGTTGATGAAGTTATCTGTTTGACAGTTTAATGAAGAGAGAGAAACACAGTAAAGGAACACAGAACTTTGAAATAATGTGCTGTGGGACATGACCAGCAGGTCAAGGCATGTCAGCAGAAAGAGGAAATTTAAGTGAATATTGCAAATGGTGACCTATAGCAGAACTGGCCAATTGTGACACAAATAAAGAACATAACATAAGAAATAGGAGGAGGAGTAGGCCATCTGGCCCATTGAACCTGCTCCGCCTTTCAAAAAGATCATGGCTGATCTGGCCATGGACTCATCTCCACCTACCTGCTTGTCCCCCATAGCCCTTAATTCCCCTACTATGCAAAATTCTTTCCAGCTTTCTCTTAAGTATATTTACTGAGGTAGCCTCTACTGCTTCATTAGGCAAAGAATTCCACAGATATACCACTCTCTGGGAAAAGCAGTTCCTCCTCATCTCCATCCTAAAGCATTTCTGGATGTATATTGTATACATTCCTCTGACATTAAATTGAAATCTACTCTCCTGAATCTTGAGGCTTCATCCCTTAGTTCTAGTCTCACCTACCAGCGAAAACAACCTTCTTGCCTCTACCTTATCTATCCCTTTCATAATTTTATATGTTTCAATAAGATCTTCTCTCATTCTTCAGATTGCGAGCCAGTACAGTCCCAGGTGACTCAATCTCTCCTCATAGTCTAACCCTTTATCTCTGGAATCAACCTGGTGAACCTCCTCGACACCGCCTCCAAAGCCAGTATAGCTTTCCTAAAAGCAACTTACCAGCCTCTGTTTTATTCAGTGTTGAATTTAGTTGTGTTGTTCCTCATGCCTATATTGGTCCTTGCTGTCACTGTGCAGGATATCCCAGACAGAAATATCAGTATGGAGAATTAAAGTGGCAGGGGGCTCACTTCTTCTCCAGTCGATTGAACACAAGTCCTCCTCAAAGCTGTCAAACAGCTAATTAGAGGAGGCTAGATTATGAGCAACTCTTTACCCGAAAGACTGTTTGGTTCTCTGGATGATGGGAAGGGAACAGGTAAAAGGTCAGGATGCCAAATGCCCTACGTTCAGGAGGGGACAGTGTGACTAGAAGGGGCACGGCCCGTGGAGGTAGAAGAGCAGGCTACAGAATTGTGGAGGAGGCAGCTCCCTTGGAGTACTGAAACGGGAGGGGAGAGATATGAGTGCCTGCTGCTGGAATATCACTGAAGGTGGCAGAAATTGTGATGCACGATCCATTCAGTGTGCTGTTCAATGGGGTGGAAAGCAGGGACTCAGGGAACTCCAATCCTGAGAGGAAAGAGGGTGAGATGAGGTGAGGGAAATAGATAGGATTTAAGTCAGTAGCATCTCTGGGAGGCTCCTGGTTTATGTTTTTTAGGCAGCCAACCCCTTTCCCCTCATATTTTAACAGTCTTCAACTTGACCCTTGAACACACCTATCCACAACCTTGCTACCAATCTTCTGATTACATTTCAGTGCCCTGTGATCTTGGCTCCTTACCCAAATACCAAATTTCTACCTCAGATATGAGTGCTAATTACTGATACCACCTGACTGCTGACGGATCTGACCTGTTCCCAGGCCCCAGTCCCAGCTAATCTCTCTGTTGGAACTAGTGGCTGCCACTGTTGAATCAAGTGAGCTTTTAACCCTGGCATATTTGTGGGGAACCAATGCCACCTGGCCAACAGGGGTTCTTGGCTCTCTGGAATGAGAATAGCACCCAGCTGTGGCTAGAATGAGGACAGTAAGATCTGAACTTACCAACCAAAGCTTTTCAGTCAGAGCGATTCTACAATGTAAAAGGGAGAAAATGGTACAAGGATGCGGTTACCTTAATTGGTTTCAGCAATGACCTCTTCAATGATGGTGAAAACAGATGTTTTCCCAGTGGGAATAATGCTACAACTCTGCCCACTTTACATGGAATGGCTATCACTTCCTCTGTTTTCTCTCTTGTCCTGCCATGTAACATTTGCCCCTGAACATCTTTCTATACTTGTAGGTGATGAGAGAGTCATTGTTAGGGGCTTATTCTGGAGTCATGCAATAAAGCAAATAGTAATTTCAACAGCAACCAGTCTTCAGATCTGAATGTGGACTGTAGATTGAATCTAAAATGCTGCTCAGAACAATGAGGTGCAGACTAGGGTCGATTGCAAACCAGGAAACACCCATTCACCTGAGATGTCTGTATATGCATGAATGCAACTTCAGAGAGACAGAGGTGATTAACACTCGTTTTGGAAGTGTTGGTGTGAAGACCTAAGTGTTTGAAACTAGTGTTTGAAACAAGTGTTTGCACTCAAAGGAAGCATTATGAATTCATTATAACTATCGAATTGTTGATACCTTTGTTCTTTAACACTTAAAATGTGATGTAATACTGGGTCAAGAGGCCTCTTCGTCCAAGAGTGTCTCCAGTGTGGTGCCTGCTTGTTGAGCAGAATAAAGACTTCTATGTTCTCCAGCTTCAGTGTCTCTCCAGTGACTTCTTTCACAGTCACGTCAGTCATGCTTGCAAAGATGAAGATGCGCGAAGGATGTGAGTTTGCTGATGGGGCCAGCAGTGATGTTGAATATATAGGTACTGCAGAAAATATTAAAGGGTTGGATTATCGTTGGGAGAGAGGCTGGTTGATGAGTGGTGGTGCAATGTGTTTGCCATATCTGAGGCAGTTAGTGCATGCCACTAGTGAAATGCCACTTGGCATTGTATTCACCCACCGTAACCACTGGTGTGAAGCCATTGACTCTGTGCCACTGCCTCCCAGCATTATGACGTAATTCCTGTCTTTAACGTCCTTAACTGTCCCTTGTCCATCTTTTCTATTGTGCTCCAGGTGAGGTTTAGGATATTCATTTCTGCCTCTACGGTACGGTGCCAATTTGGTCTCCCTCGTTTCTTCCACCCTTCAGGGGTCCAATGAAGTGCTGTCTTGATGATGGAGTTGGCCTCTCTTCTCATCACGTGGCTAATCCATCTCCAACGTTTCCTCATGATGATTGTGGCCAAGTCTTCTTGGTGACACTGTAGGAGTAGGGTGTGGTTGGAGATAATTCTTGGCCAAAAAGTACAGAGGATCTTCCAGAGGCTCATGGTGTGGAATGACAATAGCTTGGTAAAGTCATTCTTTGTCATGCGCCACAGCATTCTGTCTCATACAAGAGTGTGTCAGATTACAGTTCTGGTACAGCTTCACCTTGGTTGGTATTGAGCAGAGAAGCAAAGACTTTTAGCAGTGGCATCTTCTGGTCAAAATGGTGCCTGTGTACAAATCTCCTTCGGTCGACATCTTCTAGATAGATTATGGAACCTTCATTTCACTTCTTTTATGTCTTTTATGTTTGTTTCTTGTCTTCAATGTAATTCTGGATCTGTTGGAGCCTGTATTTTGCTGTTTGGAGATCATTTGGGTGTTTCAACACTCTGCATTCTCCGAGAAGATCCCAGGACGCAGAGGCAGTGTGAGTGAGCCTTGTGGCGAGAAAGCTTCAGGATAGTGCGTGAGTTGAAGTTTAACCCAACTTTGATGATTATAGCTTCCATTGTTTGCTGACTAAAGCAATGAGGGTGATTGAAACACTAAGGCGAGTGTGGAAGTGTGGAGATACTTTAGGTCTTCCAGGGCTCTGCAGTCTCTGAGAGGATTTCAGGAGGCAGAGGCAGCATGAGCAGATCTCGTGGCAAGAAGGCTGCAGAACAGGGTGCAAGACGACGTTTAGCTCCACATCACCGATTATAGCTTTCATTACTCGGCGAGTGACGAAGGAGATTGAAGCACCGAAGCGAGTGCAGAGGGTGAGAACCAGCTGCTCACTTTTGACCGGTTGCTCTGTATCGGAGAGGAGAGTGACTGCTGCTACGCCCGGAGAGTGCTGCGTTTTGATGTGGACTTGGAGTATGGACCCTTTTCTCAGTCTTACTTTTTTTATATTCTGTATTTTTTTTCCACCCAATCTTGTTCCGATTTTGTTCATTTTTATGTGCAAGAGGAGGGATTTGAGGATCAACGTACCCAATCCATTTTGTTCATTTTTTTGTGTGGAAGGAGGGATTGGGGAGGGGGTTCTATGTTTTTGTTCTTTTATTTTGCAGGGAGGTGGGATTTGGGGGTTGATGATCGTGCTGCCTTTCTTTTCTTTCGTGATTTCCTGGACAACTGAAGAATTTCAGAGTTGTATACTTTGATAGTAAATGAACCTATGAACCTTTGAACTGCTTCCCAGAGTGGAAATGGCCAATACGAGGGGTCATGATTTTAAGGTGTTTGGAAGAAAATATAGGGGGGTTGTCAGAGGTACGGAACCATAGAGAACCAGGGGTGGTGATAAAGGCAGATACCTTTGAGACATTTAAGAGACTATTAAATAGGCATATAGATGATAAGAAAATTGAGGGCTATGTAAGAGGGAAGGATTAGTTGATCTTTGAGTAGGTTAAAAGGTTGACACAACATCATGGGCTGAGAGGCTTGACTGTGCTGTAGTGTTCGATGTTCTGCAGACTTCTTTTACTATTTGATCCATCCCAACATGTCAGCAGGGAAACATTGGTAAGTTATGGACTGCTGCAAGTGATTGACATCTCCGCTGCTCATCACAGTCGAGCTGACTTAGAGGTGCTGCAACCGTGCTACTTCAAACACAAAACCGACAGCCCCTCGTACCAGCTGTCAGTTAGCAGCACCATCTATCTGGTGTTTCGTGCCTTACTGCCCAAGGGTGCACATCTAATAGTCTAACATAATACCAAAACAATGACTGAAATGTCAGACGGGAGAATTTATGTCCTATTATCTTTAAACGCTGTTTGAAATTCGTCACTGTCAATAGTTATCAATGTCAATTACATCCTATTTGCCATATTACTACCCAGTTTTTATTTTCTAATTTATTTAGATTGCAAGACATGTTTTCCATTACTTTGGGAATTTTACAACATTTTGTGCTTTGTGTGTTGTGCTTGGAATTTGATCAGAAAAATTATGTAAGTGATGAGTTCTCATAACAGCACCAGAAGCAAGAGACACCATTTAATGGACTACTGTAGGGTCGCAAGAGCAGAGCATGTCCTAGGAGCCGCCAATGTCTATTTATGTCTTCAGATGGGCAATTTATTTTTTGACCTAGTGACTTGTTAGTAATATTTAGCAAGTCTGAGTGATCAGTGTGTAATAACAAACTGAATGAAAGATGAAGAATCTTGAGGTCCCCAGTAGTCAAAGACGTCTTTTCTATGCAATAACTAGAGGTCCTTTCACACTGTGTAGCAAAAGCCCAAGTATTAATAATGAATAATACTAGGGAATTCTAATCATATAATTTCATGGAAATATAACACAACTGTCTGGGTTTACAAACAAGGGAAAACCTGCAGATGCTGGAAATCCAAGCATCTACACAAAATGCTGAAAGAGCTCAGCTGGTTGGGCAGCGTCCATGGAAAAGAGTGAACAGTCGACGTTTCAGGCTGAGACCCTTCCTCAGGATATGTGGCTGTGGGAGCACATGGTCAAAGAGTCGGAGGGCTGCAGTGATCACAGAGGGGGAGCAGTGAGAAAGGGTTTCACTGAACTCCCGTCGCAGGGAAGGTTTAAACTCCAGCGTACACATCCCTGGAAGAGACTTTGCAGTGTAGTAGTTGAATCACAAACAAGAGAAAATCTGCAGATGCTGGAGATCCAAGGGTTACCTGGGGTTAGTTGGGTGGGTACCATGATTGGCATGGAGTCATTAGGCTGAACAGTACGTACCCACGCTGTATCGCGCTAAAATTCTATGATCATTAAATAAAGCTTGAGCTGGAGGTACCAAAAACTAAATCTGAATGTAACAAGCTGCAGAGTATAGTGGACTCAGCTCAATTAGGGCACATCTCACCCCACCATCAAAATATCTATATGAGACATTGCTTCAAGAAGGCAGCAGCTGTCATCAAAAACTCCACCATCCAGGCAAACCCGAGGAAATCTGCAGATGCTGGAAATTCAAACAACACACACAAAATGCTGGTAGAACACAGCAGGCCAGGCAGCTTCTCCTTACAGATGCTGCCCGGCCTGCTGTGTTCCACCAGCATTTTGTGTGTGTAGTTTGACCATCCAGGCAATGCAGGAGGTATAGAAACCTTAAGTCCCGCACCACCTGGTTCTTGAAGCAACCTCATCATTATCTCAGTAGATTAACACTATGGACCACTTGCACTCCTTTGCATTATAATGGACTTTGACATTTATTGTTCTTTCTTGTACAATTTACATTTAATTTATGTTTTTCTTGCGAATGTGTGAATTGAATGCTGTGTGCCTGCAATGCTGCTACAAGTAAGTTCTTCACGACAGCCGCGCATACATCCACTTGCGTGAGAATTCAGCATGCATGTAAACTGTCAGCTGATGGAAGAAAAGTAAGCTGGCAAGCAAGGAAAAGAGAGGTTCGATCCACCAAACACCTACCTGGCAGCAATGACCACAGGATGCCACCTTACAACGCTTCAACCATCCACCAAGCTCTGGACAAAGGTCAACAATCTCTTTCTCTGCTGTGTAGGTGTCTGTCATATCACAAGATCACAAGACAAAGGAGCAGAAGTAGGTCATTCGGCCCATCGACTCTGCTCCGCCACTCCACCATGAGCTAAACTATTCTCCCATCTAGTTCCAATTTCTGGCTTTTTCCCATATCCCTTGATACCCTGACTAATTAGATACCTATCAATCTCCTCCTTAGACACCCTCAATGATTGGGCCACCACAGCAGTATGTGACAATGAATTCCATAAATCCATGACCCTCTGGCTAAAAAAAATTCTCCTCATCTCTGTTTTAATTCTAAGACTATGACCTCTTGTCCTGGACTCACCCAGCAATCCACTCAAGGGAAACAGTCTCTCCACGGCTACTCTGTCCAACCCTTTCAACATTCGAAACGTTTCTATGAGATCCCCTCTCATTCTTCCACATCCTAATGAATACAATCCAAGAGCCGACAAACGCTCCTCATATGTTAGTCCCTGCATTCCAGGAATCATCCTAGTGAATCTTCTCTGAACTCTCTCCAACATCAGCATGTCCCTTCTAAGATGGGGGGGGGGGGGGGGAAACTGCACACAGTATTCCAAATGGGTCTCACCAGTGCCCCATAGAGCCTCATCAACTTCTTACTCTTATACACTATTCCTCTTGAAATGAATGCCAACATAGCATTTGCTTTCCTTACTGCAGATCCAACCTGGTGGTTAACCATTAGGATATCCTGCATTAGGACCCCCAAGTCCCTTTGCACTTTTTGAATTTTCTCCCCATCTAAACAATAATCTGCCCAAATGTTCCTTCTTCCAAAATGTACAACCGTACATTTCTCAACATTGTATCTCATCTGCCATTTCTTTGCCCACTCTCCTAAACTGACCAAGTCTCTCTGCAACCTTTCCATTTCCTCAACACTTCCTGCTCCTCCACCTATCTTGGTGTCATCTGCAAACTTAGCCACAAACTAATGCCTGGCCCTTGGACACATACTAAAGGCAAGTCCTCTAAAAAAAAATGTTTCAGCTTTCTAAGGAAAATAGAAATAAAATTCTTTCACTACAAACTATCGTTACACATTTCATGAACATGTGAAATGTCTTATAACCTACATTATGAATCTTAATGAATAAAATGCTACCTGAGAATATTAAACCAATAACTTATTTTGACAACGTCCTGACGTGTCAAATGGAAACACATTCTTTTAAACACGGTTTTAACACGGTTTATTGCAGTATAATTTTCAATAGCAGCTCCTGCTTTTTTGAGCACTTTAATTTGTTCAAACTTTCGTGTGAGCCGACAATTGATTTTAAAAAAGCTGAAATATAAAGCAGCAAGCTAGCAGAGGAATTCTATGGATTGAGCACCATCTGTGGTGGGGAGGTGAAATGCCAACGAACTATTCTCCACACAGCTCCTCACAAACACACACAGAAGCCGTTCGACCTGCTGAATTCTCCCAGCAGATTGCTTTTTCTTCGACACTCCACCATCTGCAGTCTCTCGTGCCCCCATGATATGCATCTGTGTATGCTACAGACTAGACCTGCGGCTTTTAAATCTGCAAAGTGTGTAAGGGTACACTTAGTCCTAGACGCAAAAATAAGGCAAACTTAATGAAGATACCAAGCAGAAAGAAGCACATTCTTTTAGCTACAAAAAAATAAACACATTTGAATTTGATACCTTCATCACTCAGTAGTAGACAGTAAATGGGTTTTGCTGAACCATGTCTCTATGCAGAGGATGTAAGAGTTGGCAGTGATGATGAAGCGGTTTGAACTGATACCCCACCCTTCTGTCACTTCACTCAGAGTCAACTACACATCGGCTGCACGCATCTCAGATCAGTAATGAGACTGAAAGTAAACCGTTTTACCCTGTCATGGTTGTATAAGAAAGCATTCTTGTTGCTAGCTTCAAGGAGCTTTTTCACATCCAATGCTATCTTAGGAAAAGATAATAGGTTTCTCAGCAAGTATCTACTCTGCTGTCTCCACCATCTGACAGGAGCTCAGTGATTGCCCAAGTGCAGAGGGAGAGACACAGACACAGAATGAACAGTTCACTCAGATTTAATCAGAGCTGTACAAAACTAAGGAAAATAATAAACACTAGGCCTACAGGGCTGCCAACTAAAAACTCTCAAACTAACTAAGACTGACACCTTCAGTGTGGCTTGAAAGCAGGAACCTAAAACTAAATTCAGACCACTCCTTTAACAGTGTCTATTTAAATCACTAATCTTCTTTCCCAGGATGAGGACTAAGGTAAGCAGGGTGCTATGCTCCGATCAAGATTTGACAAGACTGAAACAAAGAGAAGGGAGTTCAATACAATTATAAAGAAATCCTTATTGGCTGGAAGGTGTGCAATCTCACATGTGCAATTACTGTCTTCTTACAGCTGATTGCCTGCGAGAAAGCCTATTCTCTAAGGCAGTGTTCATGGTTGTAAGAGAGGATGCCTCCTTAGGTGCAGCACCTGAGTGGGCAGAGGCCTGTGCCTACCGGAACTGATGAGACACTTGTTCAGAAAATGTCAAGCTGGAACCCAAGAACGTTCCTCTGGGCCGTACCTCTCCCAGTCATCGAGGTACCTGACACTCTCCCACACCCGGCCAGATACCAGGACGTGCCATACGGAATAGGCCAGGGACCCATTCACCAAGTGGGGAGGAGGGGGAAGTGGGGTAACTGGGATAAAGGGGGAGGAAGTCGCTGGCTTGAGCCGGGAAACGTGGAACAATGGGTGAATTTTCATCGATCGTGGTAGGCACAGTCAAGATGCTCTGTTGATAGCCTTCTCTACGATGAATAGTTCCACATAGCACAAGACCAACCAGCAGCTCTCAGCTCTGAATGGAAGATCTCTAGATGCCAGATGGACTTTTCCCCCTGGTTTGAGAGACCCCACCTGCCGGCAGAGCAAGACAACCTGCTAGGCATATTGTTTCTGAGGGTGCAGCAGAGAAGCCCTGGCCCGTCTCCACGTGTGCTTGGACCAGCTGTGCTGCAGCAGGGACTCCCATGTCAATATCTTAGTCAGGGGAAAATGGTGGCTGGAATCCCTTTTGGCATTCAAAGGGATACATGGGATATAATCTCTGCCCAAACCATTTGTGAACTCCAAGTTGAAGAGACAAGGCAGCACAGGATTGTCTCCAGCTCCTGATTCACCCTCTCTGTCTGGCCGTTAGATCTTTTAAAATAATTATTTATTTGTGAGATGTGAATGTCACCAGCTAAGCCAACATTTATTGCCCATCCCTAGTTGCCCTTGAGAAGGTGGTGATGAGCTGTCTTCTCGAACCGCTGCAATCCCTGAGGTGTAGATACACTCACAGTGCTGTTAGGGAGGGCATTCCATGATTTTGACCCAGTGACAATGAAGGAATAGTGATATGCTGTCCAAGTTAGGATGGTGAGTGACTTGGCGTGGGATTTCCAAGTGGTGGTGTTCCCAGGTACCTGCTGCTCTTGTCCTTCTAGATGGTATGGTCATGGGTCTGGAAGGTGCTGCCTTAGGAACTTCGGTGTTGCAGTGCATGTTGTAGGTAGTACACACTGCTGTAACTGTTTGTCGACGGTGGAGGGACCGGATGCTTGTGGAAGGGGTACCAATCAAGTGGGCTGCCTCGTACTGGATGGTGTCAAGCTTCTTGAGTGTTGATGGAGCTGCACTCATCCAGGCGAGTGGTGAGTATTCTATAACACTCATGAAATCTGTGGAAATCTGATGAGAGGATAGCCTTTCAAAACTGGGACGTGAACTGCGGTCCTCCTGAGGGAAACTGTGCAACCTGAACATGTGCTGAACCACAGGATTGAATGAATGATCTTTATTGTCATTATACATAGATACAATGAAACTCCGTCTAGCTTCCTCTCAGACAATTAAACAAAGCGGTAGATAAAAACAAGACGGTAATAGAAAGACAGTATTAAATAGATAAGTAGCAGAAAATAAGTTGCAGCAGCACCAGAATATCACAGTAATACACAAAGTGCCGTTAGTGCAAGTATTTGAGTCCTTGTGTGTGCTCACAGTTTCAGTCATTGTTCTGTGGGAGTGGTGTGATGGAGGCCACAGCTCTGGGGTAGAAGCTGTTCCTCAGTCTATTTGTTCTGGCTTTTAGTGACCTGAACCTCTTGCTGGATGGCTGCAGGTCAAACAGGGAGTGGCCGGGGTGTGTGGTGTCTCTGGTTATGCTGATTGCTTTCCTCCTGAGTCTGCTGGAATAGACGGTGTCCAGTCCTGGGAGCTCCATCCTGACAATTCACTGGGCCGCCTTCACCTCGCGATGCAGGTCTTGTCACTCAGCAGCTGTGCAGCTAGCATAACCATACTGTGGCGCTGTTGGTCAGGTTGTTTTCAGTTGTGCTTCTGTAGAAGTTAAGCAACAGCTTTTGTGGGAGTTTGTCCTGTTTCAGCTTTCTGAGGAAGAAGAGTCTTTGTTGTGCTTTTTTACAAGCAGCGTGGTGTTGGTGGTCCATGTCAGCGAGGTGTTGGTGGTCCATGTCAGCGAGGTGTTGGTGATCCACGTCAGCGAGGTGTTGGTGATCCATGTCAGTGAGGTGTTGGTGGTCCATGTCAGCGAGGTGTTGGTGGTCCATGTCAGCGAGGTGTTGGTGGTCCATGTCAGCGAGGTGTTGGTGATCCACGTCAGCGAGGTGTTGGTGATCCACGTCAGCGAGGTGTTGGTGGTCCATGTCAGTGAGGTGTTGGGGGTCCATGTCAGCGAGGTGTCGGTGGTCCATGTCAGCGAGGTGTCGGTGGTCCATGTCAGCGAGGTGCTGGTGATCCACGTCAGCGAGGTGTTGGTGGTCCATGTCAGCGAGGTGTTGGTGGTCCACGTCAGCGAGGTTTTGGTGGTCCATGTCAGCGAGGTGTTGGTGGTCCACATCAGCGAGGTGTTGGTGGTCCATGTCAGTGAGGTGTTGGTGGTCCATGTCAGCGAGGTGTCGGTGGTCCATGTCAGCGAGGTGCTGGTGATCCACGTCAGCGAGGTGTTGGTGGTCCATGTCAGCGAGGTGTTGGTGGTCCACGTCAGCGAGGTGTTGGTGGTCCATGTCAGCGAGGTGTTGGTGGTCCATGTCAGCGAGGTGTTGGTGGTCCATGTCAGCGAGGTGTTGGTGATCCACGTCAGCGAGGTGTTGGTGATCCACGTCAGCGAGGTGTTGGTGATCCACGTCAGCGAGGTGTTGGTGGTCCATGTCAGTGAGGTGTTGGGGGTCCATGTCAGCGAGGTGTCGGTGGTCCATGTCAGCGAGGTGTCGGTGGTCCATGTCAGCGAGGTGCTGGTGATCCACGTCAGCGAGGTGTTGGTGGTCCATGTCAGCGAGGTGTTGGTGGTCCACGTCAGCGAGGTTTTGGTGGTCCATGTCAGTGAGGTGTTGGTGGTCCACATCAGCGAGGTGTTGGTGGTCCATGTCAGTGAGGTGTTGGTGGTCCACGTCAGCGAGGTGTTGGTGGTCCATGTCAGCGAGGTGTTGGTGGTCCACGTCAGCGAGGTGTTGGTGGTCCATGTCAGCGAGGTGTTGGTGGTCCATGTCAGCGAGGTGTTGGTGGTCAATGTCAGTGAGGTGTTGGTGGTCCACGTCAGCGAGGTGTTGGTGGTCAATGTCAGCGAGGTGTTGGGGGTCCATGTCAGCGAGGTGTTGGTGGTCCATGTCAGTGAGGTGTTGGTGGTCCATATCAGCGAGGTGTTGGTGGTCCATGTCAGCGAGGTGTTGGTGGTCCACGTCAGTGAGGTGTTGGTGGTCCATGTCAGCGAGGTGTTGGTGGTCCATGTCAGCGAGGTGTTGGTGGTCCATGTCAGCGAGGTGTTGGTGGTCCACGTCAGTGAGGTGTTGGTGGTCCATGTCAGCGAGGTGTTGGTGGTCCACGTCAGTGAGGTGTTGGTGGTCCATGTCAGCGAGGTGTTGGTGGTCCACGTCAGTGAGGTGTTGGTGGTCCATGTCAGCGAGGTGTTGGTGGTCCACGTCAGCGAGGTGTTGGTGGTCCATGTCAGCGAGGTGTTGGTGGTCCACGTCAGCGAGGTGTTGGTGGTCCATGTCAGCGAGGTGTTGGTGGTCCACGTCAGCGAGGTGTTGGTGGTCCATGTCAGGGAGGTGTTGGGGGTCCATGTCAGCGAGGTGTTGGTGGTCCATGTCAGCGAGGTGTTGGTGGTCCATGTCAGCGAGGTGTTGGTGGTCCATGTCAGCGAGGTGCTGGTGATCCACGTCAGCGAGGTGTTGGTGGTCCACGTCAGGGAGGTGTTGGTGGTCCACGCCAGCGAGGTGTTGGTGGTCCACGTCAGCGAGGTGTTGGTGGTCCACGCCAGCGAGGTGTTGGTGGTCCACGTCAGCGAGGTGTTGGTGGTCCACGCCAGCGAGGTGTTGGTTGTCCATGTCAGCGAGGTGTTGGTGGTCCACGTCAGCGAGGTGTTGGTGGTCCACGCCAGCGAGGTGTTGGTGGTCCACGCCAGCGAGGTGTTGGTGGTCCACGCCAGCGAGGTGTTGGTGGTCCATGTCAGCGAGGTGTTGGTGGTCCATGTCAGCTGCTTTGACAACATGACTCCAAGGAACTTCAGGTGTTCCACACTTTCTACTACCTCGCCATGTATATGGAGTGTACTCTGTCCTTTGATCTCCTGAAGTCAATGATCATCTCATTTGTTTTAGAAGTGTTAAGGACCAGGTCCATCACTCCGTCACTCCGTTACAGCACTCTGTCAGATGATCCTCCTCGAGCCTGTAGACAATCTCATGAGCTGACAGGAGCTTGGGGAGAGCAATAACGTGGGCTGTATAATGTTTTGTAACACCAAAACATTAAACTATTTGAAAGCAAAAACTCTGGGCTGGATAGAACTAAGCTTCATTTTGTTTTTACTTTGAGCGAGGTGCTTATGTATGATGTGGTAGTGCCATAATGTGTGTAATTCACTTAGTTTTACATATAACCCATAATCAATTACTCAAATGAACAAGAACGTATAATCAAACAACAGATTTACAATATTACAAGTACTGCTGAAATATTAAATACACAACAGGCTGCTTTAGAAAACCGGTCCACATCTAGCAAAGCAGTAGTATTTCCATTTGATGGAGCCAGACTCAGGGTGGCGAGGTACAAGCAGTGAGCAGAGCAGGCCAGCAGGCGCTGATGTGACATCTTGTTCTGGGCACAAGTGGGGCAGGCTGAGACAAAGTCGTGGACATCTTGGGAGATAGATGGCCACCAAAATCATCTCCAGGGTTCTGTTGGATCCCTGGGTGACCAGCCAGACTGGAAGAGCTGTGGAAGTCGCAGGTCGACTGGGGTGGTTGTAGCCAAGCAAGACTGTTGATGTGAGACATGATGAGATAGTGAGAACTCAAATCGGTAAGGCCTCTGTAGTGAGACTTTTCCAGAAAGGTCTTTCGAAATCATTGCATCCCTTAACATTATAAGGGATGCCAGAGACAGACGAGATAACAGAAGGACTGGAACATGCCCAACCACTAAGGCTCGATTTTCTTTATGAACTTCAAAATATCATTGGCTGTCCGCTTGAAGTTTCGATTGACTTTAACAACTCTATTGTGAATGATGATTGATCTTGTGCGTGAGTAATTCAAACATGTACAATTTGCGATGATCAATATCCAGAACTAATAAGCCAATTTTGTATAAAGATAGCAGATTTTTGTTCAGACTTCAGAACAGTGTTGGTGACGGGACCATGCTGACTTCCTTGTGTACAAATGAAATAACAAGAATGCTTGAGTCATAAGAAGGTGTGTGTTCTGAGCCCAGTTGTTTTAGTTATCATAAGTGATGACAGTTACTTGGAGGTTCTGCCAAGATGGCTAACCCTTGGCTTTGTTGTAGTGGGGAGGAATTCAGCCCTGGTAGCCTCTCCTAAGCTGCTCATATTCAAGCAAGGGTTTGAGTGTACTGCTGGAAGACAAATTTCCTCCTGTGTGAAGCAGTCAAAGTACGCCATCACCTTTCTCATTGATATTGAAAAGTTTCAGCATTAGAACAAAAAGATGAGGTTGCTGTGGTCTGGGCTGGAGTCCGTACCAGGTGTTCCTGTCTGGCTTGGAGCCTGCACAAAGCACAGGAAGTGTGTTGTTAAGAAAGGAATTCCGAAATGTGTGTGTCTGTGTGAACGGGTATGCACCCTGATTGCGTGTGTGCATGAATGGTAATGTGAAAGTTCCCTGTCCCACACCGCTAAAGGACTCCAGTAGTATGCACACTTGTACCAGAAAGCATTGAGCACACATGTTGAGAAGTATATTGAAGTGTGTAGAACGGACAATATGAGTGTCTGCAGAGTGTGTTAGAGAAAGGAAAATATGGGAAGGCTGTAGGGTGGCCATTTTTTGTTTAATATAGATGTGAAATGCGGAAACAGTTAGATCAGGGGTCAGCAACCTTTACCACTGAAAGAGCCACTTGGACCCGTTTCCCACAGAAAAGAAAACACTGGGAGCCGCAAAACCCGTTTGACATTTAAAATGAAATAACACTGCATACAACGTTTTGTTTTGCCTTTATGCTATGTATAAACAAACTATAATGTGTTGCATTTATGAAAGTGATGAACTCCTGCAGAGAAAACGAAATTACATTTCTGCATGCAACAAAAACATTTTGACCTCCGAAAAAAAGACGTTGGGTTGAAGGTTACTTTTAAGTAAAATACTCAACGTCTATTTGAGTCCTTCTTGTATTTATGAAAAACGCCAAACTTAAATTTGCCGCCAGCAGCAAACCAAAAATAACGTCAGCCAGCTGTCAACCTGAAAAATAAAAGGACTATTTCACTGAACAATGAAAACATATGAATATACGTAAAATAATAGGCAATTAAAATATTTATCATCCTTGTTCAGGTTGACTCACACCTGACAATGCAGTCGTATTCAGTAGGGATGGATCGATGCTTAGGGGAGTGACCGGGAAGGATAATGTGTTTTTTTCCTCTCTGAACTCACAGAAGCGTTTCCCAAACGATGTTTGCATTGCGATGATTGCAGAATGTAAATACTCCGAATTTATCATGTCGTGACCTTTTTTGAACTCTCTCAAATTGGGGAAGTGAGACAATGTGCCTTTCTGTAAATCTCTGGCAAGCAACGTCAACTTGCGCTCGAATGCCAAAACATCCTCCAACATGTGCAGGGCTGTACGTCCTAACCCCGTTGAAGAGCTGTGTTCAGCGTGTTCAGGTGCGCTGTCATGTCTACCATGAAGTGTAGCTTTTCCAGCCACTCTGGCTGTTCCAGCTCAGGAAAGGTGAGCCCTTTGCTGCCCAGGAAAGTTTTCACTTCTTCCGGACACGCGACAAAGCGTTTCAGCACCTCCCCTCTGGACAGCCAGCGATAAAAACACGTTGTAGCGGTGTGCTACACGCAGTCAGTAAACTGCAGTCAAAGATAGCTTTATTCGAACTAAACAGCCTTGCTTTTAAGCCTCCCTCAACCCGCCCCCCATGGGCGCGGATGCTGCAAAAGACACGTACTCACAAACCCCCGTAGGCTATCTCCCTTAGCCTGAACGCTGGCTAATTGTGAGCCGGTTCGGATGTGTCAGGAAATGGGTCGCCACAACGTCTTATTTAGATTGTACGAGATCACCATAATCTTCAAATTTAGATTTACATTTCAAAAACTAACAAACTAACATAAAATACATTTTAATTAAATACTGACCATGTAGCGGTGTGCTACACGCAGCGCTAAAATTACGACACGGAGTCGGTAACTGCAGTCGAAGGAAAAAACTTTATTCGAAATCTTCAGCCTCACTTTTAAGCCTCCCTCAACCTGCCCCCCATGGCGCAAAGGCTCCAAAGCTCTGTGCTCGCAAACCCCCGTAGGCTATCTAATTGTGAGTCAGTTCGGATGTGCCAGGAAAAGGGTCGCCACAACCAATTATTTCCCAAAGCAACAGGGAGCCGCAGCACAGACGTAAAAGAGTCACATGCGGCTCCGGAGCCGCGCGTTGCCGACCCCCGAGTTAGATGAATCCCTATAGAAAAAGGAGAGAAAGTGAACGAAAGCTAAAGATACAAAATCTAAAAGGCAAAGATGACGGTGTCTGCTTCAAGGAGAAAAAAAACAACTTAAACAAATGGTACCAGAATCTGAAGACGACTATAATCCTTTGTCTCTCCAGTTACCAAGTGCGGCTTCCCAATTGTCTGGCTCTGTCAGCACCAGCCAGTGTTCCAGCACTGTCTGAGATTTGGACTACCACTTCAAATGGTAGAGAACCACAATGGGGTGTGGGAGGGGGTACTGGTTTGCTAGATGAAGATCCGGTGACAGAGTGAGCTAGATCACATGACTCTAGTGCAGGCCTGTACCCTTTGCATGCATTTCCAGGACTAGGAGTTGAATTGAAGATAATACATGCAGGAGTAGGCCATTCAGCCCTTCGAGCCTGCACTGGCATTCAATGTGATCATGGCTAATCATCCACAATCAGTATCCCAAATCCTTTGACTCCGCTATCTTTAAGAGCTCTATCTAACTCTTTCTTGAAAGCATCCAGAGAATTGGCCTCTACTGCCTTCTGAGGCAGAGCATTCTGAAGCTGTTCAAAGCTGTTGGCTCCTGAAGCTAAGGAGGATATAGAAAGGTTTATCCATAAAATGGAAATCCTCCATAACATTGATGATATATATTTAGTAATGGATGCCTGTTTGGGGACGGTTAAGTGGAAAGAAGTTAGAGAGCAGATTGTGGCCCAGACAGGCCCAAGATGTTGATCTGAATGCTCTGTTAATCTACTAGAAGCACTAAGGAAGTGTTTTCCTTGCATCGTAGACTGGCATAAAATACATTGTGTCCTACAGAGAACAGATAAAAATGTTGATGAATACATCGACCGTGTGAGTGATGCATTTCTAAAGTATTCTGGATTTCCCTCAGAAGCTGGGATGCCCACCTTGGTAAATGATACTGTGAGAAGGCTGCAGCCCAGATTTTAAAAAATGCACACTGCAACTTGTGTGGGATGGGAGAGGAAGAATTAAACGATGTAGTAAATGTCTTACAACATTGCCAGAGGCAGTTTCAATATCAAAAGATGAGAACTGTTAAAGGAAAATGAGGATAAAATACTCATATCCGCCCCAAGGACTACGCCGTAGGGTTGGGCCGGCGGATGTGACTGAGTGATGGGAAGGAGATGCCCACAGGGGCTCTGCTTTGTTTGTGGGCGGCCTGGCCATTGGGCTTAAAGATGCCCTTGGCATCAAAGCAACTTTGTAAACAATCAGTTCCTGCTCCACCACCTGCTGCGGAGCAGACTACACAGTAACCCACTCGGACAAGCAAAGTGAAAAGAAGGCTTGAGTTGTGCTCTGGGCCCAGATACTTCAGTTTATTATTGGCAACAGCAGTTACTTCAACAGAGTGACCCCACTCCAGCGCTCTGGGGTGTACAGCGGCAGGGACAAACAGCTAGTTGGGAGGTCCCCCACCTGGGCCTGGATCCGATTGTTTGGAAGTCTTCACCTGTTTCTATTTTCCAAAGCACTGAAGCAGCTCTGCATGTGCCGGAAGGCTCAGCTCTGGCTGGGCGTTGTCTTCAGAGAAGTCAAGCTGGCGGGAGAACGCATCAGCTGATGCACCATCAATAACTCTCTGAGACGTGAGGCGAGATATCGGCTTTTATTGACTGGAAGAAGGAACAATCGGTAGTTGACCACCATACTACATCTTGGAGACTGAGGGCAGGGCTCAGGCCTCAATCGCCTTTATACCGGGATCAGTTGGTGGAGCCACAGGAGCAGTCAGCAGGAGGGGCATGTCCAGACAGGTATATGTAGTTCACCACATCAGCCTTGGTATTTTTGCTGATGGGGCAGTAGGTAAGGGTGGAATTAAACAGGGTGAAGAAGAGAGCCTAATGGGCTTGACAGGAGATGAGTCTCTGGGTGTCTTGAAGGTAGGGGAGGTTTTTTTTTAATCTGTCCATCCCAGAAAAGAGGGCTCTGATCCAGCCATTGCTACCATGCCTCCTGGGCCTCCTTGACAGCTGGAAGTTCTCAGTTCCAGGAGTCAAGCAACGGGAAAGTAAAACACAGGGGTGCATCCGATTACCTGCTGAAGAGTGCTGGGAGATTACAGCTCCAACGTTGACAACAGATGCATCAGCCTTGACAATGAACGGATGAGGTGGGTCTGTGTACTGCAGCACTGGGGCAGTGGCGAAGCACTGCTTTAGCTCTGAGAAAGCTTGCCCTGCTTCACTTGGAACCCAGCAGAGGTCTTTTTGGTGAACACATCTATGGAAGCTGTGAGGGAATTGAAGTTTCTGATGAAGTGGTGATAAAAGTTTGCAAACCCCATGCCTGTTTGACTATAGATGGTTTGGGCCAATCTGTGACTGCCTGAACTTTACACAGATCCATCTGAACACTGGAAGGGGTGAGGATGTAGCCCAAAAATGACACCTGCTCTTTGTGGAACACACATCCCTCTGGCTTGGCATAAAGTTTCTTCTCGCAAACCTGCCTGACATGCTGGACGTGTTTCTGGTGAGAGAGGGAATAAGTAAGAATAAGAATACATAAGACTTTCATCCTTCTTGCTGCCAAAACTGTAGCCCATTCCTCCTGTTGACGTAGGTGAGTGCATAAATCTTAAGGCCAATGCCTCCTCGATGCGTTCTTCCATGGCTACCATTTCAGGGTGAGAGGGGAAGGAGCTGATCCACGGAAAAAATTTTGAGAGGGATAGATAGAGTTGACATGAATAGGCTGTTTCCATTGAGAGTAGGGGAGATTCAAACGAGAGGACATGATTTGAGAGTTAGGGGGCAGAAGTTTAAGGGAAACACGAGGGGGTATTTCTTTTCTCAAAGAGTGATAGCTGTGTGGAATGAACTTCCTGTAGAAGTAGTAGAGGCCAGTTCAGTTGTGTCATTTAAGGTAAAATTGGATAGGTATATGGACAGGAAAGGAGTGGAGGGTTATGGGCTGAGTGCGGGTAGGTGGGACTAGGTGAGATTAAGAGTTCGGCACGGACTAGGAGGGCTGAGATGGCCTGTTTCCGTGCTGTGATTGTTATATGGTCATATAAGATCATAACCATGTACGTGATCAGTGGCCAGTGCGGAGGCAAGAAGGTGGCCATCTTCTTCATGAAGACCTTAGGAAGGTCAACATATTTAGCTGGATCACCACTGGTCCACACCAGCAGTTGACTCTGGACGGGATACACTTCCAGGGTCCTGAGCTGGACCCAGACAAGTAGATCTGTTGGTCCCTTACTCATGGAGTGCCTTTAGGGACCATTCAGTCCATGGATGGCGTCAAGAGAGACAGGGAAGACCAAGCTCCAGGGGCAGCTCAGTGAATCAACAAGATAGGAGAACGGTTCCTTATGGTTGCCCTCTAGCTCAACTTGGAAGAGAATGGTCGAAGGGTGGATCTTACCGGTGCCCAGAGGCCAACCATCCAGAGACTCGATATCATTATTCTCTCTAAGTTGTTGTGTGGGAACTCCCCACTTTTGAGCCTGAGAGGTATGAATGAGATTCCTGGATTCCCTGGAGTCAATAAATGCCAAAAGTCATGAGTCCGGGACCCTATGACAGGGAAGCTGGGAGCATTACTTGATTAAGTGAAGATGCTTGCAAGGTGAATTGTCCTTCTCACTGATGGGTGTCCTCTTACTGGGCACTTAGGACATTATGACCGTAAGTGTCCTGGTGAGCCACAGCAGAGGTAACACCCTGCTCTTCTGCATTGGTCTAATTTCTCCGAAGGTAGGTGCAGGGCTCCCACCTGCATGGGCTCCTCCGCAGACTTTCTATTGGGTGTGAGGGAGGGGTTAAAGGCAGGTGGTGATCTGATGACTAGGAGTCTCGGGGTATTCTCCCGCTGTGTCAATCTGCTGTCCGGTTGTCTACTCAACTGGCCAGATTTATGAGGTCGTCCAAACTGTCCTGCTCATCACGCACTGAGATCTTTTTCCGGACCTCTGTGCTCAGCCCACACTAGAAAGCAGTGATTAGAGATCTCTCATTTTACTCTGTCTCAGCCCCAGGAGTGTAGGACTTTACTGCATAGTGTCTCACTGACACGCTCCCTTGGTGCAGGTCAAGGAGTTGGTGGGAAGCCCCCTGACCCGTACTGGAAGGTCAAACACTGTTGAACTTGATTACAAATTGCTGGAAAGTCTGAGTTGCAGGAGATCCTTGGCATTGAATGGACCGAGTGGGTGCCCATCTGAGAGATTCATCACATAAGTCAGTCTACATGCAGCATCATCAAACTGACCAAGTCAGCTCACACTGGGTAATAAAGTTATCTGCAGCCGCTGGGGTCACCAGAGTGTGTGCCTGGTGGAGAAACGCTTGGTTCAGGTCCAAAAGCAGCCGAGTATCTGAGTATCTGAGGCCGAAGAGACTGCAATAGAGGAGGATGGGGGTGGTGCCAGTGCTGGAAGTGGGGCTGCTCTAGCAGAGAGGGGCTGAATAGCAGTAATGGTTGCCATCTGATTCCGGCTGTCTGTTGTGAATTGTTGAATTGTTGTTGTGATTGCTGATACCTACTCTTCCAGCTTGGACTGGGCTTGCCCCTCTGAGAGTAGTTGTTACCCTGTAGAAGCCAGTTCTGCCAATGCAGCCTCCACCGACTTTAGCTTCTCCCCAACTGACCAACAAAATTCAGGACCGACTTCTGTCCGCTGGGTCCATTTGGATGGTCAGGTCTTTCTGTATTCTTTAAGCTGTTTGCCTACAAGTGTGTCCAGACTCTACGGTGGCGTCCGTGGTTGTAATACCATCCCCTGCCTCAAGGATTAGTTGGAGACCTTATTCACTTCTCCCAGTGCTGGACCACCATCACCTGGCCAAACACTACACCTGCCTTACTGGCATTCCTCATCTTATATTCGCCCTAGCAACTTCTTCCCATCTCCTCACCTACTCCTCTGAGCCCATTGTTCTTTCCATCCTGTCTACAACTTCCTTCCCCCACTCCCCCATCCCACAGTAAAGAAGACATTTCTTCCTGTGTCAGGTATACTGTCCAAAGGACAGTGCTCACCGGGACGTGAAGCAGCACATAAAACTTTTGGTTTATTCTTTTGCTCGCCATATTGGATCTCCTGATTAGACATTTAATTGTCCCTTCTAATCTTATCTCCAGTGAACTGCTTTAATAAGGGAGGATTTCCTCTCTTTGCAACATGTGGCAAGACACACATATCCATTAAATGTGGGCAGTATGACAGGGATAACATCCATGATTGCTCACCTCCCTTTGGTAAAGTCTCACTCATACTGAGATCATTTGGAACATAATTATTTCTGTTAGTGGAAATTTAATCTCTAGTGTAGAGCCAGCAAGAGAGTAATCCTCTCCTTGTGTGAGAAGTGATCGGGTTATATAAGTCAGAAGAAAACAGCAGAAAGCAGTAGGTTTCTTTCAACTTTGCTTTACAAGGTGCAAAATTTATTGGTATGCTACTCATGATATCAAGCCTTATACAGTTCCTATCTAGTCTATACTTCCTCAGCTAACTACCCGTCAATATCTAAATCCGAACCCATGCCTCAGCTTCATGCACACCTATGAAGCTCTTCCACCCCACTCACCACCTCTGCATTCCTCAAGACACCCCCACCACACTCCCCCTCCCTTACACCACCACCTCAATATCATCAGAACCCAGGATAAGTCCAGGATCTCTCTCTTTCTCTCCCCCTCCCCCTCTCTCTCTCCACTCACAGCTGACTGGAAATGGTTGAAGAACCAGACAGCGGGCGGTTGGAAAGTCAACGCCAACGACTACTTGTTTAGCCACGTTCCAAAAAGGTAAGTGAGATATCACCAGTCACAAAAATTATTGCCAGTCGCTGGTTAGATGATCCAATCCATTAAATTCAGGTAACATAATGCAGCCACATACTGTATAATGCTTCTAAGTCTTAACAAGCTGTAGACAGCTCTAATAAATAATTACTTCAGAATTTCTCTAGGGTATCCTTCATAGATTATTGGTTCTCCAGTGCCCTGTAGCGTGTAGAAAGAAGAGGTAATCTCCTTTACAATATACGTATTGACTTTAAGTGGCAAGTGACACATTGGCTGTGATAAATCATTTGAAATGGGGAGTATTTCCCAACTATGTATGCTGGCAACAACAACATTGTGATTTCTACGAAGATCACAGATATGTACCCCAAAATCAGGGTGAGTACAAGGATCTATTTGTATAAAGGGGGGGGGTGCTAAAAGTTGTGAATCAACATTGAGTGCATCTTTCCTACACAATAATATATAATAATCAAGAAATATTAATTCAGTTAACTTACTCTAATAATAACAACCGTGTCTGTGTTTTATCTGTCTGTGCAGCAGTTCCAGTACAATATTTAATCACATTGGTTTGAATCATTTTTGCATATTTATTAAAATTCTTGCTTCGTAATTTCTGTTATTGCTGTATGTTTCAGAGCTAGACAGTAAGCACTGAGGACATTGTATTGATGTGGTATTTTCTCTCATTCTCACATTTATTTTATAATGGAAACCCTCACAGCAAATAGAAATGCCCTGAAGAGCGTCCCAACCGATTGTATCACTGTCTAGCGTGGAGGGGGCCATTGCGCAGGATCAGAAAAATCGGCAGAGAGTTGCAAACCCAGGACCCCAGCCCCCCCGAGCATCGGGGGACACCTTTGAAAGACGATGCCTCAAAAAGGCAGCATTAGGGGCTCCCGTCACTGAGGATGTGTCAGCTTCTCATTGCTCCCATCAAGAAACAGGCACAGGAGCGTAAAGCCATACACTCCATGTTTTAGAAGCAGCTTCTTCTCCTTCACCACCTGAGCAGACAATGAATCATTGTGCCTACATTACCTCACTATTTTTTGCTCTCTTTTTGCAATTTAACTTTATATATATTCTTATTCTAATGTCTGATTTTTTATTATGTATTGCACTGTATTGCTGCCACAGAACATATTTCATGACTTATGCCAGTGATATTAAATGTGATTCAGATTCTGAATAGTGTTTCCCTTAATTTTAGATCTAGTTATATTCTACCTATGAAGTGTGAAACCGATAAGTTCTGATTGGGTAGCCATTTAACACCCTGACAGTTTAATACTTACTTGTGAACTGCTTTGTCATACAATTTAATTTCTTAGATATTGATGTTCGTAATTTAGCGCTCCATTTCCTAACAGTGTAAATATCAGCATTCCCATCTCACATCTGAAGATCAGAACTACACAATTATCTTTCTGTGAGATTACGAAGGGTGATTGATAAGTTTGTGGCCTAAGGTAAAAGGATTCAACTTTAAAAAAGCTAGCACATTTATTTTTCAACATAGTCCCATCCTACATGTACGCACTTAGTCCAGCGGTCGTGGAGCATACGGATCCCTTCTTTGTGGAAGTCGGCGTCTTGGACCTCCAGAAGTGGTCCACAGCAGGGGTGATTGATAAGTTTGTGGCCTAAGTGAAGGAGATGAGTTATTAACTTCAAACTTTCTGCATAGTCACTCGAAGAGTTGAACTGCATATGCATGTAACGAAAGCTGTATAACTCATCTCCTTCTACCTTAGCCACGAACTTACAAATCACCTCTGCTGTCGACCACTTCTGAAGGTCCAAGACGCCGACTTCTGCAAAGAAAGGATCGTATGCTCCACGACTGCTGGACTAAGTGTGTAAATATAGGATGGGATTATGTTGAAAAATACATGTGCTAGGTTTTCTAAGATTGACTCCTACCTTAGGCCACGAACATATCAATCATCCCTCGTAGACCTGTTTATCAGTTTCCCCACAAAATCCATCTCGGAGAGTGAAAGAGCATTTTCGGTGAGGTTTCACTCCCAGGAAGACTTTTCCTCTAAATAGCATCATGCCACAGGGTCTTGGCCCGAAACGTCGACTGTATTCATTTCCATAGACGCTGCCTGGCCTGCTGCGTTTCTCCAGCATTTTGTGTGTGTTGCTTGGATTTCCAGCATCTGCAGATTTTCTCTTGTTTGTCAGAGCATCATGTCATATGATTTCATCAGCTGAATGAACTCTGAGCTTAGTTCAAAGGTGAAAGGTCAGTAAATCCTGGCGAGAAGAAGGGATCTGGGAACACAGGTCAATAATATGTTGAAAACTGCATCACAGGTAGATGGGGTCATAAAGAAAGCTTTTGGCCCATTGGCCTTCATAAATTAATGCATTGTGTATTGGAGTTGGGATATTATGTTAAGGTTGTATAAGACATTGGTGAGGGCTTATTTGGGGTGATGTGGGCAGTTTTGGTCACCTAACTACAGGAAAGATGTTAACAAGGTTGAAAGAGTACAGAGAAAATTTACAAGGATGTTGCCAGGCCTGGAGGACCGGAGTACAAAGAAAGATTGAATAGATTAGGAGTGTATTCCTCAGAAACAGAAACCTATGGCACATTACAGGCCCTTTGACCCACAATGTTGTGCCAACCATGTAACCTGCACTTGGAACTGCCTACAATTTCCCTACCACATAACCCTCTATTTTATGAAGCTCCATGCAACCATCTAAGAGTCTCTTAAAAGACCCTATTGTATCCAGCTCTACACTGACAGTGTATTCCACGCACCCACCTCTCTCTGTGTGAAAACTTACCTCTGACATTCACCTCGTACTTCCTTCCAGATACCTTCAAACTGTGCCCCCTTGTGTTAGCCATTTCAGCCCTGGGGAAAAGCCTCTGACTATCCACACAATCAATGCCTGTCATCATCTTATACACCTCTATCAGGTTACCTCTCACCCTCTGTTGCTCCAAGAAGAAAAGGCCAAGTTTACTCAACCTATTCTCATAAGGCACGCTCTCCAATCCAGGCAACATCCTTGTCAATCTCCTCTGCACTTTCTCTATATTATCCACATCTTTCCTGTAGTGAGGTGAACAGAACTGAACACAGTACTCTAAGTGGAGTCTGACTAAGGTCTTATATAGCTGTAACATTACCTCATGGCTCTTGAACTCAAGCCCACAATTGATGAAGGCCAACACACCATACGCCTTAGTAACAAGGTCAACCTGCGCAGCAGCTTTGAATGTTCTATTGACATGGACCCCAAGATCTCATTGATCCTCCAGACTGCCAAGAGCCTTACTATTAGTATTATAACTCTGTCTTCAAATTTAACCTACCAAAATGAACCACTTCACACTTATCTGCGTTGAACTCTATCTGCCACTTCTCAGCCCAACGTAGAAGATTGAGAGGATATTTGATATAGGTGTACAAAATTATGAGGGGTATAGTAAGGTAAATATAAGCAGGCTTTTTCCACTGAGGTTGGGTGGAACTACAACCAGATGTCATGGGTTAAGGCCACAGGGTGAAAAGTTTAAGAAGAACATAAGGGGAAATTTCTTCACTCGGAGGGTTGTGAGAGTGTGGAATGAGCTGCCAGCGTAAGTAGTGTATGTCTGCTTGATTTCAATGTTTAAGAGAAGTTTTGATAGGTACATAGATGGTAGGGGTAGGGAGGGCTATGATCCCAGAGCAGGTTGATAGGAGTAGGCAGCTTAAATGATTTTGATATGGACTAGATGGGCTGTAGGGCCTGTTTTTGTGCTGTACTTCTCTACAATTCCCTGACTCTTTGATATACTAAACCAACACCCAAAAGTATTCCAGATGCAAAATCTTTGTTGTCTAGTGAAGTGACACTTAGAATTTGAATGGTTCACACACATTAATGATCTCCTGGAATCACATTCAGTTATATATATTTTTTTTGGTAATCATTGCAAAAACTGCTGTTTACTTTGTTGATATGTAGTAACAGCAATGTCATACCAGTAAATGCATGGGTACACAAACAACAGGGGAAAGAAGACTAAAAAACTAAACTAAAAAAATCCCAGGATTCCATTAATTTATGAAGGCTAAACCCACTGAAGTCGCTTGTTAGACCCACTAATATTACTTAGTAATGAGTCAAGAGTTAGCAGACTTGATAGTGGCATGTGTAGCTTGCTGGTTGTCTGCCAGATGAGCCATTCAGCCGGTTGTATGTTGCATGAGCTCAGGTTCTCCTGAGTTTTTTAACAGTGGACAGTAGCCACTACTGGAAGATCAGACGACGGCAACAGTTTTCTGATCACATCTGATCTGCTGGGTGAGTCTGGCTGAATGAGATGCCGAATCTTCAGCTCATTCTGGTACACGTGAACCGACCGGACAGACAGAAAAAGAAGGAAGGACACAAGAGACTACGGATGTTGGAATCCAGAGCAAAAATAAAACAACAGGAGGAAATCAGTGTCTGTGGGAGGGAAGGAATTGAAGACATTTGGGGTTGAACCCTGAATCAGGGTAAACCTAGGAAGATTTGTGGGGAAGATTTCAGGAAGATGTGAATTCTGTGGACTACTTATTATAATCCTATCAACATGAATGATAGTAAAAGAATGTGGAAATAATGAAAACAGTAAAATACCAAATGAAAGGACTGATACAGCAAAACCTCCAAACATAGACAACCATTCATATATTGAACAAAAGATGAGCTATCAACAGCAATTCTTTGCTTTGTCAATATGCACAGCATCAAATGGCTTAATTTATTATTGGTTATAGAGGTATCCAACCAGGACAATTTTGGCAGTTAACTGGCTTAACAAAAAAAAACCTCATTGATGGGAAATACAATACTATGCAAAATACTATGCACCTTAGCTTTATATATGTGTGTGCCTAGTACTGTAAAACTAGGCAGCTGGGGCTCATCAGCTGTGGTTGGCAGCTCATCTAGGAGAACGAGAACTCTGATCTCAAACCTCCGCTGCCTTGCAGTTATACTCACTCATTGGGAAAGCTTCAGAAGTAAATCCCGAAGGAAAAATCTGGAGCTGGAGTCCCTAAGGCAGTCCTACATTGAGTTCAATGCTGCTGGTACCTCACTATATTGGTCTCTGCCGCTCCTTTGGGTTCATCCGCTGAATGGAGAGGGGGAGCTTGCTGCACGGCCAACAGCTTGCCATCCATAGTGTACTGCCCAGGCTTGTGTATCTAGGATACAATCTCCATGGTCAACTCTGACTGACGGAGGCCTCAACCCAGCTCTTCAACTGTAGAACTGGAAACGTTTAGCCCGCAGTCAAAAAGCTAAAATGTTACAGTCTTCGGAAGAGTAAATGAAAGCAATTTATTTTCTTTTGCTTCCAAAGGTGTTTTCACTATATAAATAATGTTAGTTGTCAGTCTCTCATGCTGGTTTACTCCAGCTAATTACGCATGCATTGAAGCGGTAATCTTTCAATAATAACCTGTTGACATATAATTCTGTAGTTATATTTCATCTCCCTGATGACTCAATGTTCCTTCTCTATCAATGCTCAACAAATAGTTCCTATTTTTACTGTGAACTACCTTCAGTGACTTTCCAGCTGACATTCGAAGTCACCTCAAGGTGCAGGCCACCGCCCGAGACAAAGCGGACTACCAGAATGACACACCATCCACCACTCCAGGCATTCATAACTTCTACTAGCAGTGCATGGTACCATCTGCCAAATACACTGCAGTTAGTGGTCTGGACTATTCATTCTATACCTCCCAAATCTTGATCACTAGCTAGGACTAGGGCAGTAGGCACACAGGAACACCACCACCTCAGATTGAACTACCCTGATCTGGAAATGTGTTGCTACTCCTTTGTCATTGCTGAATGTTGAAATTCCCTCCTCTATAGCAGTGTAGGATAATCATCAACAGAATATCTGCAATGGCTCACATTGCAATGGCTCACAGTCCTCTTCTGAACCGGAACTAGGGATGCACAATAAATGCCCGTCTTTCTAGCTGGACCCACACTCCAAAAAAGTCACTAAAGGTAAACTACACACATCATAAAACTTGGATATACTTTGGTTCTTTTATCCTAAGGCAGTTAGTGTCCATCACAGGGAAGCATCCAGAGTACCATTTATTCAGTGGCTTGTCATATGAATAGCTCTGGGCCTGTATTCACCAGAATTCGAAAGAATGAGGGATGACCTCATTGAAACCTATCGAATGGTCAAAGGCTTTGATAGATTTGGATGTGGAGAGGATGCTTCCTATGGTGGGAGAGTCTAAGACTAGAGGACATGTCTTCAGAATAGAGCGGCATCCCTTTAGAACAGAGATGAGGAGGAATTCCTTTAGACAGAAAGTGATGAATCTGTGGAATTCATTGCCACAGGCGGCTGTAGAGGCCAAGTCTTTATGGATATTTAAGGTAGAGGTTGATAGTTTCTTGACTGGTCAGGGCATGGAGGGATACAGGGAGAAGGCAGGAGATTGGGGCTGAGAGGAAAATTGGATCAGCTAGGATGTAATGGCAGAGCAGACTCAATGGACCAAATGGCCTGATTTTGCTCATATATCTTATGGTCTTATTAAATCATCTACAAAAAGGGCTGTTTGGTTTTTCAGTTGATGTACTATCAAAATCCTACAACGGGTTAGTCAACAATGTGAGTTGAAAATGACAGTGTCAGCATATGTGAGGGCAGATCATGTGGATTCCTGCATAGCCAAGTTAAGACAAATTACCACAATGAGGTGGTTTGCCAATGGTCAACAGAGGGTTAAGGTCACAGGCGGCAACAATAGCCACTGAGAAAAATCGAAAGATGAGTGGTTGGGCGCAGAGCTGGTCCGTGGTGCATAGCAGTGACTTACAATAGGTTCTTGATCTGGATGGTTCAGGTTCAGGTACCTGGGGATGACTTCAGTCAACTTCAATTTTGAACATTGAATGAGAACTGAGATGCTGCCTGACAGACGGTAATCATCAATTTCATTATTATTGAGTGTTTTCTTTTGCCAGAGAAATTCTAAAGTAATCCCACATTTTGGCCTCTTCTTTGAATGCTTATATGCTTTAAGTTTCAAGCATAAAGTGGCCACTACTGTAATATTTTCATATGATTAAAGCATACAATGCTTTCTGCAATAAGAAAATTGAATTAATCTATTAAATTATGCAATTAAAATTATATTGGTATTAACACCCATCTGTGACTCATTGAATGGATCATATGTTTCTGAGTCAGAAGACGCAACCTTGAAAAGAGATTTCTTACGTCCAATGCTCTATCTTCAGGAAATTTGAATGGTTTAATATTCTTGGTCTTGTGTGATGAATTTGTATCTCAATTTTGCAGTGAAGCTGCAACTAGTGTTGATACAGAATTTGTACAGTAACGTGGTGAAATATAAAAAGCATACAAAAATTTTATGATCCTAAAGGAGGCCAATCTGCCTGCTCGCTAACAACACAGGGGCACCTCAAAGGTACATGCTTAACCCTGCTCTCTCTACACTCATGACGTATGGCTAGATGCAGCTCTAATCCCATCTATAAATTCGCAGATGATTGAACTGCTGTTGGCAGAATCTCAGATGGTGATGAGGAGGCGCACAGGGGCGAGATAAATTGGCTGGCTGAGTGACATCTCAAGAACAACCTTGCGCTTAATGTCAGTAAGACCAAGAAATATATTGTGGGCCGGGTAGGGGAAGCCAACAGAGCACACTGAAGGGTCAACAATGGGCAGTTTTAAGTTTCTGGCTGTCGACATCTCAACATATTGATGCAATTATGAAGAAGGCACGCCAGCAGCTATACTTCTTTAGGACTTCAATGTGACTTGGTATGTCTAACTCTAACAAATTTCGACAGAGTATTCTGACTGGCTGCATCACCGTCTGGTATGGAGCCTCCAATGCACAGGATTAGAAAAAGCTCTGAGGGCTGTTGACTCTGCCAGTTCCGTCACAGGCACTTGTCTCTCCACCATCAAGAACATATTCAAAAGGCCATGTCCCAAGAAGGCGGCGTCCACCTCTTATCATTACTAATATCAGGGAGGAAGTATAGGAGCCTGAAGGCACACACTCAGTATTTTAGCAACAGCTCCTTCCCCTCCGCCATTAGATTACCGAATGATCCATGAACACATTATTTTGCTCTCTTTTACACTATTAATTTACTTTTATAAATTCTTATTGCAATTTGTGGTAAGTCTTAATGTATTGCACTGTATTGCTGGGGCAAAACAACAAGTTTCACAGCGTAGAGTATGTCAGTGATATTAAACTTGATTCTGTTTCTGACTCATGTCCGTGCGGGATGAGGAAGGGGTACTAGAAGGGAATACTCCTACCATCAGATTCTTGAATGAACAATGAACCCACCTATGAAAACTACCTCACTATTTTTGCTCTCTTTTTGCACTACATATTTATGTTCAATATATTTCTTATTGAAACTTATAGTTTAAGTATTGCGCAGAACTGCAGCCACAAAACAACAGATTTTTTGACATATTTCAGTGATATTAAACCTGATTCTGTAATGATCTTTAAATCAGGCCCTTTCATTGGATGGGGTGGGGTGGGAAGAGTTGGCTCTTAATTGATAGTGAAGCCATCGTGACTGATAAATTGTACAGCTTTAAAAGCATTTTTTTAATGCTCAAAGCTAATGAGTTAGTGATTGACTAAGGCAATGAGTAGCAGGAGTTGGTATTTATAAACTATTAAATATCAAATGAGACCAGGAGATGCATGGACGGAGACTGTAGCAATGACAATCATGCACATTCAGCTTCCCACTCAGACAACATTGCATTAGCACTGAGCTCCAAGATACTATTAAAAAAAATTTCTATATCTGTACATGTAACTACCAAGTCATCATTCAGATTATGAAATCGACAGTGCTTCTCCCTATAGATGCTGCCTGGCCTGCTGTGTTCCACCAGCATTTTGTGTGTGTTGTTGTTGTTTGAATTTCCAGCATCTGCAGTTTTCCTCATGTTTGCTCTATGAAATGATCTGCCTTACTTAGCTCCAAAAGTAATACCTCTGCATTACAAGGAGTGACAGAATTTTCAATAAGAAATATTGAGTAGGTATATCATTTGGTTTCAAGGCTATATTTAAGAGGAAATTAGATATGGCCCTTGTGGCTAAAGGGATCAGGGGTACGGTGAGAAAGCAGGTACAGTGTTCTGAGTTGGATGATCAGCCATGATCATACTGAATGGCGGTGCAGGCTCGAAGGGCTGAATGGCCTACTCCTGCACCTATTTTCTATGTTTCTATGTTTCTATGAATACCTATTGTAAAGGCAAATATAAAACTGTAGCTACAAAGCTGCATGTCAATAGCTACTAATTATATATGACTGTACTTTTAATATGATTGTTCAGAAATAGTAAATGGAAAATGGCTGAAACTATTGTTTTTATTAAAGTAACTGTTAACATTAGGTAAAGGATTATTAGCACCAAACCCCTTGTGATCCTGATGTTCAAAGTTAAGGAAACAAATCTTCTCATTATCAACCTTATTCACAGCAACATGTGTAACAAGAGTCAGATCAAAATCTATTTACTTACTGTCACTAAATTTTGCTCCTCAGGCCTGTAATTCATTTCAATTTTCAAGGTTGGCTATCGTCATTCACAGGCACTTCACACATCACAGCCTCTGAGCACCTGAAGCATTCAGTGTAGATGTGTAGGACACACAATCAATAGCACTAAAATGTGCTTCACTTAATTGATAGAGAGGAAAACAAAGGAAGAAAAACTATGATGTACTATAAAATGCATCAACTCAAAGCCAAATGTAGGGCATTTTGTTCTGGTGTCCCTCTTAATCCTTGTATTTGGACAAATAGGGAATAACTGGCTGCAAAGTAACTGTTGATAACATCTCAGTGCTGTTATCTTCATTTGTTAGTACATTATCTCATGCACTAACAATGACAAGTAAATTTGCCTTGAATCTGAAATAGAATAGTTTGCCTAGATTCATTTTCCTTCTGTTATAAAGAACATAATAACATCAGACATAGAAGCGAGAGCGCATCATTCAGCATCTCATGATTGTTCTTCCAGTTAATAAGACCCTGGCTGATCTTATACCACCAAGCCACTTGTACTATTTCCAATTCCCATCATTGCTTTAATATCTAAAAACTTAAACACTCTGAACTGACTAAAGAAAATGCCTGAGCTCAGTGCCATCTTTCTTTTGTCAAGAGTAAATCCCATAGATTAATCATTGCATGAAGAAATGTCATTTCTGTAGTGAATGGCCAACCATTTATTTTGATTTCTTTGACGCTTGATTCTGGACACACCAAACAGGCAAAGCATAAAATTCTCACTAGAACTGTCAATTCTTTCAAAGATTTTGTACCTTTCAATGAGATCTCCTCTCATTCTTCCAAAATCAAGGGAGTATGGGCTTAGTCTGCTTAATCTAAGTTTCTCACAGCGATCTAGAGTCATAAAAAACTATAGCACAGCAACAGGCCCTGACAAACCATTTGAACTGCCCAGTTGTATCAACCTGCATCCCTTCATACCTGCACCATCCATGTACTTATCCCAGCTTCTCTTAAGCGTGGAAGTCGAAATTGTATCCACCATTAGTGCAGGCAGCCCGATCCACACTCTCATTACCCTCTGAGTGAAGAGGTTTCTCCTTGTTCTCCTTAAACAGTTCACCTTTTACCCTTAACCTTTAACCCATGACCTCTTTGTAGTCTCACTCCTCTTCAGTGGAATAATCCTACTTGCATTTACCCTATCAATACCCCTCATAATTTTGTGTACATCTATCAAATTTCTCCTCAATCTTTTAGGTTCTAGGTAATGAAGTTCTAACTTATTCAATTTTCCTTTTCACTCAGGTCTTCCAGTCCTGGCAATATCCTTGTAAATTTTCTGAGTACTTTTTCAATCCTACTTACATCTTTCTTGCAGGTAGGTGACCAAAACTGACCACAATACTCCAAGCTAGGTCTCGACAATGTCTTATGCATCTTCAACAAAACATCTTGCAATCTCTTGCACTTAATACATTGATTTATGAAGGCCAATGTGCTAAAAGCTCTCTTTATGACCCTATTCACCTGTGACGCTACTATCAAAGAATTACGGATCTGTATTCCCAGATCCCTTTGTTCTACTGCTCCCCTCAATGGCCAGCAGCTCACCTCATAAGTCCTACCCTGGCTGGTCCTCCCAAAGTGCAACACCTCTCAATTGTCCACAATAAACTTCATCAGCCATTTTACAGCCCATTTTTCCAGCTGGTCCAGATCCCACTGCAGCCTTTGATAGTCTTCCTTGCTGTCCACTACAATCTCAATCCAGGTGTCATCTGCGTATTTTCTGATCCAGTTACCCACATTATCATCTAGATCATTGACGTAGATGACAAACAAGAACGGACCCAGCACCGATCCCCGCGACACTCCTCTAGGCGTAAGTCTTCAGTCAGAGAGGCAAACATTTACTATCACTCTCTGGCTTCTCTGCAAAACCAATGTCTAATCTAGTTTACGACCTCATCTTGCATGCCAAACAACTGAATTTTCTTGACCAACCTCCTATGCAGAGCCTTGCTAAAGTCGATGTAGACAACATCCACAGCCTTGCCTCCATCAACTTCCCTGGTAACTTCCTTAAAAAACTTTAAGATTGGTTAGACACAACCTACCATGCATAAAGCCATACTGACTACCCTAATCATTCCCTGTCTATCCAGATACTCATATATCTGGTCCCTTAGAATACTTTCCAATAACTTCCCCACTACTGATGTCAGGCTCACTGGCCGATAATTTCCTGGTTTATTCTTAGAGCTTTTGTTAAACATTAGCTATCCTCCAATCCTCTGGCACCTCACCGGTGTCTAAAAACATTTTAAATATCATTGTTAGGGCCCCCGCAATTTCTGCACTAGCCTCTCGCAGGCTCTGAGGAAGCAAGTGCTGCCATCCTCCCCCCACTTCTGCACCACACAATTTTATGTTTTGGCCTGGTGTTTTCAAATTTCAAATGATCATGCCCTCCCATCTCTAACTTTCTGTCCTCCCTTTACCCCTCTGTATACTTATGACCTCCCCTTGACCTTCCATCTAATGTGGCCTGTCTAACCCCATTATATACCCCGGCTAGTTTACCATGGCTGGAGGGTCCCTAACACAGTGGTCAAAATACATCAAGGAGAAAATTAAGGACTATTTCTCTCACCCTTGGTGTGTGGAATATGCTCACATTGTTGGAGAGAGTTGATGATGAAGACCTCAGAGAAGAACTGCTCCAATAGGGAGAGAGTTAGCCTGATATAGCATCGTTATTGCAGCTCTGAGTGAGACCCAGTTTGCAGGAGAGGACAGACTTTGTGGAAAGGGTGAAAAAAACCCAACTCATCCATGCCTGACCAAGGTGTCTGCCCAAGCCTGCATTTGGTACATATCCCTCTAAAACTTTCCTCTCCACGTATGTAGATATCCAAAAATATTTAAAATGTCATTATTACACCTGCCTCAGCATCTTTTTCTGTGTGCTCATTCTACATATGCATTTCTTCCCGCATGAAGTTACCCATCAGTTACCCTTTTCAAAGTTACCTTCTTACCTTAAGCCTGTGCCCACTCATTTTTCATTCCTTGTCCCAGGAAAAAAGGCTGTATACCATCACACTATTTATGCCCTTCATGACTTTTACACCTGTATAAGGCCACCCATCAGCCTCCCACATGCGCTCCCTTGAATTTTCTTTGCATTCTCACTTTAGTTCATTTTGTGCTTGCCGCAGGGGAGATAAGCTCTCTGAAAGGCACTGTATCTGAGCATACACTTAAATTTTAGAACAGCTCAGGCTGCACAGTGCTTAAAGCATTTTATTACACATACATCCACATAAAATCTAATGGAAATAAGGCACCAAGGAAATTAATGACCAGTGATTACACTTTCAATTAGTGCTCTTTCAGTTGTTTTTATTTAGTATATTTTAAGATGGTAATATATTAATCTCCATGATTTTTGTCTTAATAGCCTAGGCTGGTTATTTTCTTTGTGGAGTTTTTTTATAGCTGGATGGAAGCTGTTTATTGATGATGTTGAATTGCATTTGGTTGAATAATCATTAATTATCATTTTATATTCTAATTTTATGACATGCATTAAACATTATCAAGTAAGTACTAAATGACGCAACTGCAGAGGAGAACGGTACCTGCAGTGAAATAATATTTAGCTATGAGTATTTTGTTTTCTCAGTATTTCTTCTTCAGGAATTCCCAAGAAGGGAAAAACATACACAAAAGAAGTTGTTTTTAAATAAGCAGAGGACAAAGGCGCTGCAATAACCTCTTACTCAATGTCAGAAAGACCAAGGGGCTGATTATTGACTTCAGGAGGTGGGAGTCAGAGGTCCACGTGCCAGTCCTCATCGGGGATCAGCGGTGGAGAGGGTCAACTACTTTAAATTCCTTGGTGATATCGCTTCAGAGGACCTGTTCTGGGCCCTGCACATATGCAATTATGCAGAAAGCATGGCAGTGCCTCTACTTCCTTAGAAGTTTGTGAAGATTCGACTTGTCATCTAAAACTTTGACAAACTTCTATAGATGTGTTGTGATGAGTATATTGACTGGATACATCACTGTCTGATATGGAAACACCAAACACCAAAACTCCAATGGAAAACCCTGCAAACGATAGGCGGTATGGCCCAGTCCATCACAGATGAAGCCCTCCCAGCCATTGAGCATATCTACATGGAGCGTTTTCATAGGAACCCCCACCACCTAGGACATGCTCTCTTCACACTGCTGCCATCAGGAATAAAGGTAGAGGAGCCTCAGGACTCACAGCACCAAGTTCAGGAAGATTTATTACCCCTGAACTATCAGACTCTTGAACCAAAGGGAATAACTTCACTCAGCTTCACTTGCCCTATTACCCAACTGCTCCCAGGACATGTGGACTCACTTTCAAAAACTCCACATCTCGTGTTCTCGATACTCATTGCTTATCTTCATTATTATAATAAAAATGTTAAAACTTTTTTCTCAGCTCAAGCTGGTAAAATCTGGCATAGTTAAGCATGCACATTTGTCAATTGCTAAGAATTTTAAGACAGTTTAATATCGTGGCTTTCTGAAGATTTTCATAGATATTACTGTGTCACCCTAATTATTTAATATATTGTGTTGTGCCTTTGGAATGATACCAGTTATAGATATTACTATCGGGACAATGTATACCCTGTTCATGTTCCATAGTCTTTCTATTTTCATTTTTATTCAGCATGTTTCTGGTGTTTTTCACTTCATGATTTCTGTAAGTTATGTGTATTCGGAATGGCTGTATCTATTAAATAATTTGTTCTTGCTTGTTTATCCTGTATTATTATATCTGTACAGTTATTACAGACTGTCCTGTCTGTAAAAACTGATTGGTTGAAATATAATTTGTGGTATTCTCACTCTAAAGCTGGATCAAGCTTATAGTAAGGTCTGATTTCATTTATGAATTTGCATTTTAAAGCAAGATTTTGGTGAATGAGTTTGCCACTTGATTGTGCCTGTGTAAGTAATCAGATTGAGTTAAACTGCTACAGGATCCTGTAATGTGTTGGATTGCTTCTGGCTTTTTTCACATTTTCTATATTTATCATCTTGAATTTGTTTGTCTTTTTTTGTGTATTTTTGATTATTTTTTGTGTTTCCTGTATTGCCACAGGAAACCTGTTTCTGGGGAGCTGTCTCCCCCTTTGAGTTCGGTGTTCAACATCTAGTCCGCTCAGATCATGGAGATGTCTTCCAAGGAAGGATATAGTGTTTCATTTGTTAACTTTTTTCTTCAATAGTGATAATATTGTGGTCTCACTAGAGTTTAGTGGTGTATACTTCTTATCGGAAATACATCTGCTTGCATGGAGTGCTGATTCCTGTTTTCACTGATGAAAGTATATCCTTAGAAGTTTTATCTAACTGTTGTGTAGATTTTTAATCTCTATTATTCCTCTTCCTCCTTCTGTCCTAGGTAGTGTTAATCTAAGCACATTCAAATGTACATAATGTTTTCTGAAATTTGTTATTTCAGTTCTAATTTTTCTTGGTATGTTTTCCAGATCAGTTTCAGACTAAGGTATTATGCAAAAAGAAAATGTTAATATAGGCTTTATTTATAGCATTATTATTGATTTTTTTTTCTTTCTTTCTTTCTGTATTTGTTGCCTTTTGAACACTGGTTGTCCACCTTGTTGGGATGGTCTTTCATTGATTCTATCATGGTTATTTGATTATTGAGTACGTCCATAAAGTATGAATCTCTTGATTATGTATGGTGACATAAACAAATTTGATAAAAAATTAACTTTGAACTTTTGAAGAACCGTGTGGTAATGCTGCACCTCTATAAGACTCTAGTTAGACTACACTTGGAGTATTATGTTGAGTTCTGGTCACCTCATTCTACAGCAAGGATGTAGAACAGATGCTCCCAACCTGGGGTCCACTGACCCCTTGGTTAACAGGCAGGGTCCATGGCATAAAAACGGTCAAGAATCCCTGATGTAGAAGCTTTAGAGAATTTGTTGAGGAGACCTGCTAGGATGTTGCCTGAATGAGAGAGCACGTCATATGAGTAAAAGTTGGGTGAGCGAGTGCTTTTCTCTTTGGAGTGAAGGAGGATGAGTGCTGAATTGATAGAGGTGTATAAGATGATATGAAACATAGATAGGGTAGACAGCCAGTGATTTTTTTTCCTAAGGTAGCAATAGCTATTATGAGACAACATAATTTTAAGGTGATTGGAGGAAAGTATAGAGGTATGATTTTTACACAGAGAGTGGCAAGTGCATATAATCCACTCCTGGGGGTGGTGCTAGAGGCAGGTGCTTTAGGGACATTTAAGATGGACATGTGGATGAAAGAAAAGTGGAAGCCCATGTGGGAAGGAAGGATTAAATTGACCTTGCTGTAGTTTAAAAAAATGGCACAGCATTGTGGGCCAAACGGCCTGCCCTGTGCTATGTTCACACAAGAAAAGGGGAAAATCCGAAATTCACTTGTTTTAATACTTCATCATAATTCAGAAAGATTATTCATGAAGTTAAAAAAGGCATCTTATTGGATGTCATCATCAGCTGTTCTGTTGCTTTGTTCAGGGACTGATTTGAAGGGCACGGACACGCACTAATACTTTATTTCTACAAGATTTGCTTCTTTTTAATATACTTCTCGATTTTTTTGTTGCACCATTCCTTCTTGCTTTGTTTCTAGTTTGTTAGCTTTCATCCAATGCCTCAAACCATTTGTCAATAGAAAAGGAATGTAATCAAATATGCATAAACCATTAAATTTGCATTGGGTAAATCTAATTAGCATACTATTTGCAATCCTGTATGAACTAGAGAAATGTCCTGAGGATTATTTTGTAAAGTCAGTAAGATATTGAAATGGAAAATTTCAGGCCTATAAATGAACAAGATTCTGGCGATTCAGGCAATTCTGTGGATGCAGGGAAGAAACATGGTAGTTTGCCTCCCTGGTGTCAGGGTCCAGGATGTTTCAGATCGCATCCACGATATCCTGCAGTGGGAGGGGAAACAGCCAGAGGTCGTGGTACGTATTTGTACCAATGACGTAGGTAGGAAAAGGGAAGAGGTCCTGAGAAAAGACTACGGGGAGTTAGGAAGGAAGTTGAGAAGCAGGACTGTAAAGGTAGTAATCTCGGGATTACTGCCTGTGCCATGTGACAGTGAGAATAAGAATAGGATGAGGTGGAAATTAAATGCGTGGTTGAGGGATTGGAGCAGGGGGCATGGATTCAGATTTCTGGATCATTGGGGCCTCTTTTGGGGCAGGTGTGACCTATACAAAAAGGACAGGTTGCACTTGAATCCCAGGGGGAACAATGTCCTGGTGGGGAGGTTTGCTAAGGCTGCTGGGGGAGAGTTTAAACTAGAATTATTGTGGGGTGGGAACCAAACTGAAGAGACTGGGGAAGAGGAAAGCTAGGAGACAGTGTGTGAGGAAGGATAGGCAGATGATAGAAAAGGGACACACTCAGACTGAAGGTTTGAGATGTGCCTATTTTAACGCAAGGAGTGTTGTGAATAAAGTCAATGAGCTTCGAGCCTGGATCAGTACTTGGAGATATGATGTGGCAGCCATTACAGAGACTTGGATGGCTCAGAGACAGGATTGGTTACTTCAAGTGCTGGGTTTTTGATGTTTCGGAAAGGACAGGGAGGAAGGCAAAAGAGGTGGGGGCATGGCACTGTTGATCAGAGATAGTGTCACGGCTGCAGAAAAGGTGGGTGCCATTGTCTACAGAGGCTCTGTGGGTGGAGGTTAGGAACAGGAAGGGGTCAATAACTTTACTGGATGTTTTTTATAGGCCGCCCAATAGTAACAGGAATATTGAGGAGCAGATGGGGAAACAGATCCTGGAAAGGTGTAATAATAGTGGAGTTGTCCTGATGGGAGATATTAATTTCCCAAATATTGATTGGCATCTCCCTAGAGAAAAGGGTTTAGTTAGGGTGGAGTTTGTTAGGTGTGTTCAGGAAGGTTTCTTGACACAATCTGTAGATAAGCCTACAAGAGGAGAGGCTGTACTTGATTTGGTATTGGGAAATGAACCTGGTTAGCTGTTAGATCTCTCAGTGGGAGAGCATCTTGGAGATAGTGATCATAATTTTATCTCCTTTACAACAGCGAGATCTCTCCTTTGACCTATACAAAAAGGACAGGTTGCACTTGAATCCCAGGGGGAACAATATCCTGGTGGGGAGGTTTGCTAAGGCTGCTGGGGGAGAGTTTAAACTAGAATTATTGTGGGGTGGGAACCAAACTGAAGAGACTGGGGAGAGATAGGAACAGACAAGTTAGAAAAGTGTTTAATTGGAGTTTAATTGGAGTAAGGGGAATTATGGGGCTATCAGGCAGGAAATTGGAAGCTTAAATTGGAAACAGATGTCTCAGGGAAAAGTATGGAAGAAATGTGGCAAATGTTCAGGGAATAAGTCAAGAAGAAAAGAAAAGCTTACAAAAGGTTTAGAGAGCTAGGTGATGTTAGAGATCTAGAAGATCATGAGGCTAACAGGAAGGAGCTTAAGAAGGAAATTAGGAGAGCCAGAAAGGGCCATGAGAAGGCCTTGCGGGCAGGATTAAGGAAAACCCCAAGGCATTCTACAAGTTACGCATTGGTAATCATTTTCCAATGTTCTGTAGATTCAGGATCAGTTCCTGAGGATTGGAGGATAGCTAATATTATCCCACTTTTTAAGAAAGGAGGGAGAGAGAAAACAAGAAATTATAGACCAGTTAGCCTGACATCAGTGGTGGGGAAGATGCTGAAGTCAATCATAAAAGATGAAATAGAGGCACATTTGGATAGCAGTAACAGGATTGGTCAGAGTCAGCATGGATTTACGAAGGGGAAATCATGCTTGACTAATCTTCTGGAATTTTATGAGGGTGTAACTATGAAAATGGACAAGGGAGAGCCAGTGGATGTAGTGTACCTGGACTTTCAGAAAGCCTTTGATAAGGTCCCACATAGGAGATTAGTGGGCAAAATTAGAGCACATGGTATTGGGGGTAGGGTACTAACATGGATAGAAAATTGGTTGGCAGACAGGAAATAGAGTAGGGATCAATGGGTTCTTTTCAGAATGGCAGGCAGTGACTAGTGAGGTACTGCAAGGCTCGATGCTGGGACCGCAGCTATTTACAATATACATTAATGATTTAGATGAAGGGATTAAAAGTAACATTAGCAAATTTGCAGATGACACAAAGCTGGGTGGCAGTGTGAAATAAGAGGAGGATGTTAGAAGAATGCTGACTTGGACAGGTTGCGTGTGTGGGCAGATGCATGACAGATGCAGTTTAATGTGGATAAATGTGAGGTTATTCACTTTGGTGGCAAGAATAGGAAGGCAGATTACTATCTGAATAGTGTCAAGTTAGGAAAAGGGGAAGTACAATGAGGTCTAGGTGTTCTTGTACTTCAGTCACTGAAAGTAAGTATGCAGGTACAGCAAGCAGTGAAGAAAGCTAATGGCATGTTTGCCTTCATAACAAGGGGAGTTGAGTATAGAGGTCCTTCTGCAGTTGCACAGGGCCCTGGTGAGACCTCACCTGGAGTATTGTGTTCAGTTTTGGTCTCCAAATTTGAGGAAGGATATTCTTGCTATCGAGGAAGTGCAGCTTGGGTTCATGAGGTTAATTCCTGGGATGGCAGGACTGTCAAATCTTGAAAGATTGGAGCGACTGGGTTTGTATACACTGGAATTTAGAAGGATGAAAAGGGATCTGATTGAAACATATAAGATATTAAGGGATTGAGCATGTAGATATTAAGAAAGAGGATGTGCTGGAGCTTTTGGAAAGCATCAAATTGGATAAGTCACCGGGACTGGATGAAATGTACCCCAGGCTACAGTGGGAGGTGAGGGAGGAGATTGCTGAGCCTCTGGCAATGATCTTTGCATCATCAATGGGGACAGGAGAGGTTCCGGAGGACTGGTGGGTTGAGGATGTTGTTCCTCTATTCAAGAAAGGGAGTAGAGATAGCCCAGGACATTATAAACCAGTGAGTCTTACTTCAGTGGTTGGTAAGTTGATGGAGAAGATCCTGAGAGGCAGGTTTTATGAACATTTGGAGAGGTATAGTATGATTCGGAATAGCCAGCATGGCTTTGTCAAGGACAAGTCGTGCCTTATGAACCTGATTGGATTTTTTGAGGATGTGAGTAAACACATTGATGAAGGAAGAGCAGTAGATGTAGTGTATATGGATTTCAGCAAGGCATTTGATAAGGTACCCCATGTAATGCTTATTGAGAAAATAAGGAGGCATGGGATCCAAGGGGATATCGCTTTGTGGATCCAGAACTGGCTTTCCCACAGAAGGCAAAGAACGGTTGTAGACCGGTCATATTCTACATGGAGGTCAGTCACCAGTGGGGTGCCTCAGGGATCTGTTCTGGGGACCCTCACTCTTCGTGATGACCTGGTTGAGGAAGTGGACAGATGGGTTAGTAAGTTTGCTGATGACACAAAGGTTGGAGGTGTTGTGGATAGTGTGGAAGGCTGTCAGAGGTTACAGCGGGACATTGATAGGATGCAAAACTGAGCTGAGAAGTGGCAGATGGAGTTCAACCCAGATACTGTAAGTGTAAAGTGGTTCATTTTGGTAGGTCAAATATGATGGCAGAATATAGCATTAATGGTAAGACTCTTGGCAGTGTGAAGGATCAGAGGGATCTTGGGATCTGAGGCCATAGAATGCTCAAAGCAGCTACGAGGGTTGACTCTGTGGTTAAGAAGGCATATGGTGTATTGGCCTTCATCAATTGTGGAATTGAATTTAGGAGCCGAGAGGTAATGTTGCAGCTATATAGGACCCTGGTCAGATCCCACTTGGAGTACTGTGCTCAGTTCTGGTCACCTCTCTACAGGAAGGATGTGGATGCCATAGAAAGGGTGCAGATGAGATTTACAAGGATGTTGCCTGGATTGGGGAGTATGCCTTATGAGAATAGGTTGAGTGAACTCGGCCTTTTCTCCTTGGAGCAATAGAGGATGACAGGTGACCTGATAGAGATGTACAAGATGATGAGAGACATTGATCATGTGGATAGTCAGAGGCTTTTTCCCAGAGCTGAAATGGTTGCCACAAGAGGACACAGGTTTAAGGTGCTGGGGAGTAGGTACAGAGGAGATGTCAGGGGTAAGTTTTTTTTACTCAGAGAGTGGTGACTGCGTGGAATGGGCTGCCAGCAACGGTGGTGGAGGCGGATACGATACGGTCTTTCAAGAGACTTTCAAATAGCTTGGAAAAATAGAGAGCTATAGGTAAGCCTAGTAATTTCTGAGGTAGGGACATGTTCGGCACAACTTTGAGGGCCAAAGGGCCTGTATTGTACTGTAGGTTTTCTATGCTTCTAAGAATCATTGCTAGGAGTCAAAAGAAAACATTGATATTCAGTAACTTATTTTAAATATATATGTATGGGGTGTCCAGGGAGGGGTAACACATCTGGTAAAGGGGCTTGACCTGCCCATTCTGGGGCAGCTCACTCACCTTTAGTTCGCACTGGACACTCAGCTCTCACCTGTGGCTCCAAGTAGCCGTTCGCATGCAACAGTGGCTGCACCCCGTTACACCACTTCAACAGGTGGGCTAAACCAGGTGAGGGTAGCCGGTCGTCTCATACCCCGTTAAGGGGCATGCCCGTCCCAGCATGTGAAGTCAGCTCTGGTGGACCGGGCCGATGAGATTTGCAGAGAGATCCAACGGCCAGGAAGGTGGCACTGCAGCGCTTCATGGAGAGCGAAGGGGCTTGACGAGGCACAGAGTATGTCATGGTCGTCCACTGCAATCAAGGAGGACCCCAGTTTGTGATGCTTGTTTATACTAGTGGACCCGGACTTCTGATCACTATATATGTATATTTATATACACACACATAGATTGGATAAAGGGGGCAGTAAGAGGCTATTCAGTTCATCCTGGTATTTATGGTCCATTTCAGCATTTCCCAACCTTTCTTTATAGAAATATATCAGTAGAACCCTCAATTCCCTTCTCCCTCCTATAGCTTTTCAACCTCTGCTCTTTACATATGCCAGTGCTATCAGCTTCAAGCACTCCCTATGGTGTGTTCCATATTCCCTTCATTAGGTGGGTAGGTTTCTTCTGAATTCCCCACCGAGCTTTTTTTCTAATGACCGTCTTATAATGATGGCTTATTGATTCGCCTCCAAAAGGAGAAGCATTTGCTTTATATCCGCTCCATCAAAACCTTGTCTAATTTTAAAGACCTCTCGGCACTTCCTAATTTCAAGGAAAGATACCCTTCTGTTTGTACTTTCCTGATCTGTTTTGCCGAATGTTTCTGGTGTCCTCCTTGCGAATCTGCTCTGTAGCCTTTCCGGCTCCTGTATATCACTTCTATTAAATGTCAATTTACTTTCCAATCTGTTCATCCTATAGGCTAACTCATTGGCTTTCTTTATGCTTGTCCAAGTTGTGAAATAAATTGTCAGCAATTAATTGGGAGGTAAAATTTTCTGCCTTAGTGTTATGGACAGGAAAATACCTGCTCAATTTCCACCACACTGTCTGACTGTGTGTCCCTAAGATCTGATAAACAGCCTCTCAATTTACGTCATCATTTCAGTCTGATATTAATGGACACTAACACTGAAAGCACCATCTCTTATAAGAATGTGCCATGAATTATTAGCTTTTAAAGATCTGCTAATATTTTCTTTTTGCTGTTTCATAATTTGGTGCCCTCGACAATGATGAAATCCAATAGAATATCAACAATTTTATGCAAGATTTTCTGACCTAAAAATGCATCACAAGAAATGTATGAATATTAATCTTCTTCATACATGAATTGGCCAGATATACATCATACAATAATAATCCAGTCAGTGTTTATCATGAGCTAAATTCATTTATACATTTCCTGTGACATCCAAAGGATTTAATGGATTTAGGTTAATGCAAAGCAAAAGATTGAAATATTTCTTTCAATAATATATTGCAGTTGTTGGTCATCTCCCAGATCTATCTTACTGTAGCAACACACACAATATGTTGGAGGAACTCAGCAAGACCAGGCAAGGAAAGACTAAACAGTCAACGTTTCAGGCTGAAACCCTTCATTAGAAATGGTGAAGGGTCTCGGCATGAAAAGTCAACTGTCTACATATTTGCATGGTTGCTGCCTGGCCTGCTGAGTTCCTCAGCATTGTGTGTGTGTATGTGTGTGTGTTACTCTGGATTTCTAACATCTGCAGATTTTCTTGTGTTTTTGAAATATTACTATATGTTCACATACAACAGAATGAAAATATCAAAGTCCATAAGCACGGAGATCAATCTGATACTGTCTATTGAAGGGTCTTGGCCTGAAAGGTCTTTATTCCTCTCTATAGATGTTGCTTGACCTGCTGTGTTTCTCCAGCATTTTGTTTGTGTTCAGTATTTGCTGAATCTTTTGTGTTTATGAATTGAATACTCGGTGTTTCACCCATCTTAGACAGGTGAATTTACATCTATATTATATGGAGAATTTCCAACACATACAGTATATGTTGCAAGGCATTCTGGTATCTCAGAAATATTTCACTGGTAAGAGAACCCCAAACTGTTTTTATTCCAATTGTGCAACAGCTGCATTAAGCTTTTATGCATCCCCCAGCAATTAGTCCTGGAACTTGGAAAGTGTCAGCCTGTGCCTCGTGGTTGAGGACAGCTCATGCTGCTCAGAAAATCTTGGGCAAAGCAGATGGCATCTTTCACTAGGCTGTCATCTTCCAACAGCTGTTGATGGGCTTCTCAGTGTGCGTCCCTGGGAATGGAATCCGGAAGCCTGGGGTAATTGATTCGTTCAAGACTGACAGAGCACACGGGAGCTTTGCAAACACACTTTTGAGGAGTGTGCCAGTTGTCAACTTGGTGATTTCGGACAAGGGATTAATGCGGTCCAATATGAAAAGTAGACAACTGCCTGAAAAATGTTCAAGAATGCTCACACTTTTCACATCATTTTGGTTGTTAATTTGGTTCTCATGACCTGGTAGTTAACGGCAAGGTCAACACTTAGGATATGATTAATTCAGTTTGCAGATCTCACAAAAATTTGTGGTGTGAATAGTGAAGATCTGAGGGGTAAGTTTATTTTTACAGAGTGGTTGATATCTGTTGGGCGTCAGTGTGGAGACGTGTCTCCACCAAAGGAGGTGTAAGGCACTCCTTCCCTCTGCTAGCCTGCAGGTCACCCTTGGGCAAGGTGTAGCACCTGCTTCGCCTCCTGATCAGGGTCGCATGAAGCCATGGGAGCTGGTGGTGGATGGTCGTATGAGCAGCTGGTTCATATCACTAGTCCTGGTTATGAGACCATTGATGCCAGGCCGGCTATTTCTGAAGAGCATTGACAATGGCTAGGGTCACCCGACTTGTAAAGACACGGCCCGGAAGAAGGCAGTGCCAAACCACTCCGGTAGAAAAAGTTGCCAGGAGCAAACTTGGTCATTGCTCACGTCATATGACCCAGCACATAATGATGATGACGACAGTTGATTATCTGAAATGTGCTGCCAGGGGAGGAGATGGAATCAGGTAGAATGCATTTAAACAGACACTTAAATAGGCAAAGCGTAGAAGCATAATGAGAGAAATTGGCATTAATGTTGATGGGCATAGAAGTCAGCGTGGATGTGCTGGGCTGTGTTGTATGATTCTATGACTCTGTGACTCTATTGCTCCCTGACACTAAATGTTCCTGAAGTGAGTGGTCTGTTAAGCCATTTAAGAGTGAATCTCTGCAAGTCTGCTGGGGTTGTCAAACGCCCAATGTCTGCATGTCCGAGTCCGACGAGATGGCATGCCTTGGGTTAGAGGGTTGTGCACGTGCGTGGGAGGGAGGGAGGAAGGCTGCTTGCTCTGCTGTTGTTACGTTCTGTGTTGTCCTGTCAAGCACATTGGGCATGGTACGTTGATGCCAGAACATGTGGCGATACCTACGGGCTGCCCCCAGCACATCTTTGGGTGCGTTGCGTGTTAACACAAACAATTCATTTCACTGTGTGCTTCGATGTACACGTGATAAATATATCTGGATCTTGAATCTTGAAATTTATTGTGTCTGGGGCCATGTGTCAGCAGGACCAGACAGGCAGCAGAACATCTCACCGATAGACCATTATAGCAGCAGGTTGGTAGATGTCAAAATTAATGACAACATTTTCTTAAATTCCAGACTACACATGACATTGAATTTGGGTTGTTAGTCCAGCCTCTGGATTATTTATTTATATATTGAGATTCAGCAAAGAATAGGCCCAGTAACCTCCCCACCGCCCCCCCGCTGATCTGACCCTTGCTTAATCATGGCATGACAATTCACAATGACCAATTAACCTACTAACTGGGTATGTAGAAACTGTATTTAGACTGTTTGGACTAGAGCACCTATGCATTCATTGGAGAGATTATTCTCCTTATAGGCAGCAGCGGGAATTGAACCTAGGTTTTGCCTGTACTGTAAAGCATTGTGCTAACCACTACGCTACCATGCAGGTCCATGGTACTTAACTGCACTGCCATGAGGTATCAAACGCATCCCTGGAGTAGCTCGGCTCTCTTAAGGGTTTGAACCCTTCTGTCTTGTTATTTAAATGCAGGCACATATCAACCTGTAACAAGAATAAATGAATTAATAATTTATTAATATAATTTATATTATATGTAATATATATTATATATTATGTACCTTTATATTTATTGATATAAAGAATAAATGATTAATTTGACATTTTGGCTATGACAGCACAAACCTCCTGTGTATCATAATGAATGAATGAACGAAGTGCATCAGGGATTCTGGTACTTTTTAGCTTTTAGCACTCATGTCACAATAACCTAGATACCCTGGAGCATCAACTTGCTTGAAGGGTGCATGTATTTTGTATCACTGGTTACCAAATACATCAAGTTTATACAAGGAACATTTGTTTAAGTACTATTGTGTGTTTCTCAACAAGCAGAAAAGCCTTTCTATCTCTACAAATGCTTTTTAAAAACATTTAATGCTGGCTGAGTTTCCCAAGTGGCTTAATTCTATTTATTTTATTATTATTATAATTTTCACAGTGGGTAGGAATTCCCAGGTGCATCCTAGGATGCACTGGGACACATCGTCGGTGATGTAACCTGGCCACTGGGTGTTTCAGGTCCTCCAACATCAGATACTCTCACCCAGGAGACTCAGCCAGGGTTGATCAAGTCCCAGCAGCATTGGTCCATAGCTCACAATTCTTGTTCCATAGCTATCTGAGGCTCAGCAGCCTCCGTGATGGTCCTTTCAGCTCTTTTCTTCTCCCCTGTAATGCCAAGGAGAGAGCAGGTTCTGTACAGCAAGCAGCCAGCAAAACCTCTACACATCACCTCCATAGATTCTAATGTTGTTTTTGTAAAGCTTTATTCAATCAAAATTAGAATATGCTCAGAGGGATATGTGATAATGATCTTTCCTGAGTTGTTTTGCATCACTCTAGATAACCGACCATCTCTAGTCATAAATCACTCCTGTACCTCCACAGATTCAGATTCCTTTATTTATCACATGTACATCGAAACGTAAAGAGAAATGCATTAACAACCAGCACAATCCAAGCATGTGCTGGGGACAGCCCACAAGTGTCTCCATACGTTCCAGCAGCAACATAGCAGGCTCACAATATTCAGTAGAACAACAGCTGAAAACAAGCCCCCTTCCTCCCTCCCACCCACCCATCGACACACAGACAGTCCTCCAACCCCAGGACAGGCTGTCTTCGGGTCTTCAGGCTCCAGTGGATTTGAGGACTCACAGACATCGGGCCTCTGACTGCCGCAATGTTCGTGATCTTCCATAGGATTCACCATTGATGGGAGCCCAAAGTCCAGACTTGCCGATGACGGGACCCTGAACTCGCCGACTTGCATGTCTGGGAGGTCACTGGCCCTCATGCCTCCTGCCTTCAAGAACCTCCAATCCTGCTGATCCTGCAGGTTAACTCATTGGCCTTGGTTGGGGGGGGGGCAGGGGCAGTGGGAACCAGCCCTCATCTTCACTGGTCTTCATCTATACTAATTGCCTACCCTACATCCACCTATGAATGTCCTTCATCCACATCATTGCTGGCCTTCAAACGCAGAGCGCAGTGTGGAGACCAAGACTCTGGCCTGACCTCTAACTCTCCACATCCCTGACTCTGAACTCCAACCTTACCCCCTCCCCCCTCTGCCCGCAAACCATCCCTACAAATCTAAAAAACATGATCCCCAAAATGATTTCTGTCAGAGAAACGTGAGGTACAGAAAAACAGGACAATATTTTAAAGAATTAAAATCTGGTATGGTATACACAAAATGCCGGAAGTGGGTGAAACAACACTTACGAAGGCAGATAGCCACCTATTTCAAGCAGACTTCGGTTATTCTGGTGCATAAGAAGAATGTGATAACCTGCCTTAATGACTGTCGTCCAGAAGCGTTAACATTCACAGCGCTGAAGTGCTTTTAGAGGTTGATGATGACACTTATCAATTCCTGCCTGAAAAGTGACTTGGATCCACTCCAGTTTGCTTACTAGCACAACAGGTTCACAGCAGATGCCACTTCATTGGCTCTTCATTCAACCCTGGAACATCTGGACAGCAAGGAACATCTAGACAGCAAAGATGCATGCTTCAGGATGCTCTTTATCGACTACAGCTCAGCATTCAGTATTATCATCCTCTCAATTCTAATCAATAAGTTTCAAGACCTCCTTTTGCAATTGGATCTTCGATTTCCTCACCTGCAGACCCCCAATCAGTTTGGATTGGCAACAACATCTCCACCACAATCTCCATCAGCCCAGATGCACCACAAGACAATATTCTTGTCTCTTGCTCTACTCACTTTATACTTATGACTGTGTGGCTGAGCACAGTTCCAATGCAATATTCAAGTTTGCTGATGACACCACTGACAAAGGTGGTGACTAATTGCCATATAGAAAGGAGACTGAAAATCTGGCTGGATGGTGCCACAACAACAACATCCTTCTCAGCAACACCAAGGAGGAGGAAACTGGAAGTCCATGAGTCAGTTCTCATCAGCAGATCAGAAGTGGAGATAGTGTTATCATTTATCATTTTGGAGGACATATTCTCGGCTCAGCACGTAAGTGTAATTATAAAGAAAGCACGGCAGAGCCTCTACTTCCTTAGAAGTTTGTGAGGATACAGAATGACATCTAATACTTTGACAAACTTGTGATGGAGTGTATATAAACTGGCCGCATCACTGCCTGGAATGAAGATACTAATGCCCTTGAATGGAAAATCCTACAAAAAGTAGTGAATATGGCCCAGTCATGTGCAAAGCCTTCCCCACCATTGAGCACTTTTGCATGGAGCTTTGTTGCAGCAAAGCAGCATTGATCATCAAGGACCCCCATCCACCTAGGCCATGCTCTCTTCTCATTGTTACCATCAGGAAAAAAGTACAGGAGCCTCAGGATTCACACCACCAGGTTTGGAAACATTTATTATCTCTCCACCATCAAGCTCTTGAACCAAAGGGAATAATATCACTTAACTTCACATGCCCCATCACTGAACTGTTCCCAAAACTTATGGACTCTTCCTCATATTTTCAATATTCATTGTTTCTTTCTTTCTTTCTTTCTTTCTTTCTTTCTTTACAAAGTTTGTTATCTTTTGCACACTAGTTGTCTGCCCTGTTGGTGTGGCCTTTTATCAATTCTGTTATGGTTATTGGATTTATTGAGTATGCCCACAAGAAAATAAATCTCAGGGTTTATATGGAGACAGATATGTAATTCGATAATAAATTTACTTTGAACTTTGAAACAAATACTTAAGAAACAAATAGAGTGCTTGCCTAAAGTGAGAGGGTTGGAGCGTAGAAATCATTGGACGAGGGATGATAATAATCTTACAATGGTGACGGAACACTGATTTATTTCCAAGCACATTCCAAGAGTTAATTTAATGCACTAGTATCAGGAACATGAGCTTACAGTTCAAAATGACAGCTAAAGAATTTAAATTCAGTTCATTAAATAAATCTGTAATAACGATCTAGTGTCAGTAAGCATCCACTTGTCATAAAAATTCACAATACTTCATCAATGTCCTTCGGGGAAAGACATCTACCATCTTTAAATTTTTGGCCATTACGTGAGTCCAGGCTTATGAATGTAGTTGACCCTTTCTGTATCTGCTGAAATTGAGGGGAATAAATTCAGGAGGAATTCGAGTGGAGATTAAATGCCGGCTTAGTAGTGTAAAAGAATTTAAAAGATAAAAAAAATCCTAATGAGATGTGCAGGATTTAAGGTTCAAGAGAATTTTATTGTAACATCTAATCAGATTTACTTTGTGTTCCAGTAACGTTTCTTGCAATGTCATGTGCAGAGAATTTTATTGTTTTTACTTTATTGTCGCCAAAGAATTGATACTAGAGCATACAATCATCACAGCGAAAATTGATTCTGTGCTTCGCGCTTCCTGGAGTACAAATTGATGGTAAATATAATAAAAATTTAAATTATAAATCAGAATAAAAATAGAAAAGGGAAAGTAAGGTAGTGCAAAAAGAAACCGAGAGACAGGTCTGGATATTTGGAAGGTATGGCCCAGATCAGGGTCGGGATCCGTTCAGCAGCCTACAATTGTGTCATCAGCTAACTTACATATTGAATTCAATGGAAACTTGGCTACACAATCATGGGTGTACAGTGAGTACAGCAGGGGGCTGAGTACACAGCCTTGTGGGGCACCGGTGCTCAGAGTGATTGTAGAGGACAGCTTGTCCACTATCTTTACAGCCTGGGTCCTGTCTGTGAGGAAACTGAAGATCCAGCTGCAGATCTGAGTGCTAAGGCCCAGGTTCCGGAGCTTAAGGAATTATTTTTTTTAGAATGATGGTACTAAAGGCAGAGCTGTAGTCAATGAAAAGGAGCCTTATATATGCATCTTTATTCTCCAGATGTTCCAAGGAGGAATGTAGTGCCAGAGAGATGGCATCTGCCATTGACCTGTTGTTCCAATAAGCGAATTGCAAAGCGTCGAGGTTGACCGGTAGGCTTTGGTTGATGTGTGCCATAACCAATCAGTTGAAGCACTTCATAGCAATTGATGTCAGAGCCACAGGTCGATAGGCATTCAGGCATGCCACCTTACTCTTCTTCTGCACCAGGATTATTGTTGCCTTCTTAAAACATGAGGGGATCTTAGACTGAAGCAGGGAGCAGTTGAAGATGTCAGCAAACACTCCAGCTAGCTCACTTGCACAGGCCCGGAGAACCCATCCCGGGACACCATCTGGGCCCATAGCCTTCCTTAGATTTATCTTCAGGAAGACCCTTCTAACATCCTCCTCGGTGATGACGAATCTCAAATTTTGCCATCATCGAAGACCTGCAAACATGAGGACACAAATATTAAGACAAATTTTAATCAAAGGCCTGAAGGCCTGTGGCAAATGATCCATTCCACTAGGGTCAGTGCAGAGTTCGATTTGATGATCTTCCTTCAGTTGCTAGTGCACTGGATTACAATATTCTGCAGAGGATAATGGACTCAGCAAGCTCCATTACAGGCACAACCCTTCCTACCACTGAGGATATGTTCAGGATCCAGTGACTCAAGAAGATGGCTTCCATCATGAATGACTGTCGCCATCTGGGACATGTCCACTTCTCATTACTACCATCGAGGAGAAGCCTGGAGGCCCACATTCAATGATTCAGAAACAACTTCTTCCCCTCTACCATCAGATCTCTGAATTGTCCATGAACTCATCAACACTACTTCATTATTCCTTTCTTTTAGCTCTATTTAGTTATGTTGGTAATTTATAATAATTTTTATGTTTTTGCACTGAGCCGCTCATCTAAACAAACCAACTTCACATCATATATTTCAGGGATTACAAATTTGAGCAATGCACACAAAATGCTAAACAAACTCAGCAGGTCTGGATTTTGAAGATGGCAGAGACTATGGAGAATAATGTGCTCTTAGGGTGGTTGGGAAGGACAAGGAAAACTGTATTCCTGTTATGACAGTGGGAGGATGGGATGAACCTCTCTGGGTCTGTAATGGGGAAAGAAAATCACAGGGTCCAGGCCTCATGCAGACCAGATGTGGGCCCCTTTCACGTGTGAAAGCCTCAAAATCTGTTTTTAGCTTTACAGGGCTTTGGTGAACCTTGAAGTCTATGCAGTGTTGGCCTCTGTTTCTCTATTTAGAGTTATGCTCTGTGCCAGTATTTGCTCCAATAATAGTGCCCCTCCTCTGTAAAAACACCAGGCCTGCTTTAACCACAGTAAAAAGGAGTTCAGGAAATACTCTGGGAATCAGACAGCATCTGGAGGGAGAGAAGCAGAGTGATTGAGCCAAGGTGTTAACTTTGTTTCTTTCTCCAGAGAATACTCTTTACTGAGTATTTTGAACACTTCATTTTTTTATTTGGAGTCACAACACAATAACAGACCCTTCCAGCCCACAAGACCATTCCATCCAATTACTCCCATCTGACCAATTAGCCTACTAAAGCACAAGTCGTTGAAATGCGAGAGGAAACCCATGCGATCATGGGATGAACATGCATCTCCTCACAGATGGTGGTAGGAAATGAAATATATTTTAATTTTTAGAATTACAGTGTTCTGTATTTTGCATTATGACTCTTTAATGCACATTTTGTATTTTTTTCATACCTCAAAGCTTATATTTTGCATTGTGAAGTATATATTTCTGACTGAACAACTTTGCAACAATACTTCCCTTTGGGATAAATAAAGTTTTATCTTATCTTCTTCTTCTTGGGTCCTGAGTTCCCAGTGGAGCATAGGTTAGTGATGGCCTCCTGTCTCCATTGTCCAAAGTTGGAGTTCATCAATGTTCTTGTAATCCATTGTACCCACTGTACAGGGGATTGGTCTACACAACATCACAAGAGCCCTGTTGGCTGGTCTTATCCATTTCCAATTCTCACGACGCGGGCACAGGATTGGATTTTGAGAGAGGAATTTCAGTGTTAGAAGGTTTTTTTTAGTCAGAGCTAACCACTCTTGACCTGCTGCTGATGAACTCAGCCAATCAACACCATGATTATGCATACTGGAAGCAAAAATTACTCAAATCAGCGAGCGCTAAGCTCGTGTGCTGCCTGCTTTGTGATTAATGGTTTATGGCAAACTTTGACCTAGTTTTATGTGTTGTCCAATTTAACCTCGGTAACATTTAAAAATTCACTAAAATTGAGGTTACAGTAAATCCTGACCTGCCATGTCAAAGTCATTAATCACTAAAGTGACTACAAGATTGTTACATTTAATGGAGTTTCCGTGTATCCCTTCATCCCTGAATGGTTTTGCACATTGAAAATGATCACCCTGATGAGAAGACTAACTGTTTAAACTTTCATCACCTGAACCTTCAGACTTGGTTTAGTAACCTTTCTGCTCAAGAAGTATCTAAAAATGTACACTTAAATCAAAAATCCTTCTGTATGAGACAAAATGCACATTATAATTCTACACAGCAGATGATTTTTTTTCTTTTACACAATCCATTGCGAAGATAAGAGTTTTGAGACTTTCAACAAAAAAGGGATTCAAGCTTTTCATTCCGTAAGTCACATGGATGTGTTTCATTAGGCCGGGAGCCATATGCGAATCTGAAAGTCATGTTCCTGTTAATCTGCATATATGTGAAGTTCTTGGGACTGATGGATCTCTGTTCTAATTTTAGACTCTCGGGCATCAGTTTTAAACCAATCTCTCAACAAGTCAGGCAGCACTCAAACTGTAAAATGTACTGAATTGAATCCCAAGTGCCAAAAGGGCCAGCTTTAAGACTGTAAGACATAGGAGCAGAATTAGGCCATTCGACCCATCGAGTCTGTTCTGTCATTTATTCATGGCTGATTTTTTTTACCCTCTCATCCCTATTCTCCTGCCTCCTCCCTGTATTCTTTGATGCCCTTACTAATCAAGAACCTATCAGCCTCCAATTCAAATATACCCAATGACTTGGTCTCCACTTGGTTACCCTTTGGAGAAAGGAATTTCTCCTCATATCTTTTCTAAAGGACATTCTTCTATTCTGAGTCCGAGCCCTCTGGATAATAGACTCTCTCACTATTGGAAACAAGCTCTGCATGTCTATCTAGCCCTTTTCAATAAGATCCACCCTCATTTTCCTAAACTCCAGTGAGTATGGGCCCAGAGCTATCAAATATGACTTATATGTTAACCCTTTTATTTCAGGATCATCTTCATAAACCTCCTCGGGACTCTCTTCAATGACAGCACATCGTATCTTAGTATTGGGGCCCAAGAGCAGTGTGAGCAGTATGGTATGAAGCCTCAGCATTATATCCCTACTTTTACAGTATACTCTAGCCCCTTCAAAATGAATACTAACATTGCAGTGGCCTTCCTTTCTACCAACTCAACCTGCAAGTTAACTAGAACTGGAACTTCATGTACTGCAGCCATCTGGGAGGATGAAAACCTTATAGATAAGAATTTTACTGAGTTGGTCACACCCAGAGGGCAGGCTCAGATAGTAGACGGGTGACACCAGGAGAAGTAAGGGGAGCAAGCAGTTAGTACAGGGCTCCCTTATGGCCATTCCCCTCAGCAACAAGTGTACCCCTTTGGTTGCTGCTGGGAGGTGGTGGTGGGTTGATGTATCGGGGGTCAGCAGCGGCCACTAGGCCCAGTGGCACGGTGGCCGGCTCTGAGGCTCAGCAGGGAAGGGTAAAGTCAGGTGGAGCGATAGTGTTAGGGGTATCCGATGCTCCTGATGCAGCCTCCTCTACATTAGTGACGCCCGACATAAACTGCAGGACCTCTTTGTCGAACACCTTCGCTCCATCCACCAAAAATGGAACTTCCCGGTGGCCAGCCATTTTAATTCCTATCCCAATCCAACATGTTGGTCCATGGCCTCCTCTTTTGCCGGGATAAGGACACTCTCAGGAGGAAGGAGCAACACCTCATATTCCATCTAAGTAGCCTCCAACCTGATGGCATGAATATCGATTTCTCCATCTGGTAATTATTTTGCCTTTCCTCTGCCCTCTTCTTTTATTTCCCACTCTGGCGTCTTACCTCTTACCCTCACCAGCCTATCACCTCCCATGGTCCACTCTCTTCTCCTATCAGATTCCTTCTCCACCAGCCTATTTCTTTTTCCACCCACCTGGCTTCACTTATCCTCCCGTCCCATGATCCTTTCCCTTCTCCAGCTCTGTATCCCTTTCGCCAATCACCTTTCCAGCTCTTAGCTTCATCCCACCCCCTGCGGTCTTCTCTCATCATTTCACATTTCCCCCTCCCCCCACTACTTTCAAATCTCTTACTATCTTTCCTTTCAGTTAGTCCTGATGAAGGGTCTCGGCCCAAAACGTTGACAGTGCTTCTCTTTATAGATGCTGCCTGGCCTGCTGTGTTCCACCAGCATTTTGTGTGTGTTGTTTTTACCTATCACCTTCTATCTTGTCCTCCTTCCCCTACTCCCCACCCACTTTTTATTCCAGCTTCACCCTCTCTTCCTTTCAAGTCCTAATGAAGGGCCTTGCCCTGAAACGATGAGTGTTTATTCACTTCTATAGATGCTGCCTGACCTGCTGTGTTTCTCCACCATTTTGTGTACCTGAGGAATCTCTTGTGCTTGTGATAGGAGACTCAATAGTTAGGATGATGGACAGGAGATTCTGTGGCCATAAAAGAGACGTGAAAGAGTGGCTGCAGAATATTCTCCAGAGGTCAGCCAGAGGTCAGCCAGAGGTCATGGAGCACATTGGCATCAATGACATAGGTAGAAAGGAGGAAGCAGTCCTGCACAGCGAGTGTAGGGAGTTAGGGAATAGGCTAAAGAGAAGGACTTCCAAGGTTGTAAACTATGAATTACCCCCAGTACCACCTGCTAGTCAGGGCAGGAATAGAATAATAGTACAGATGAATGTGTGGCTGAGGAACTGGTACAGGAGGCAGGGTTTCAGATATCTGGGTTACTGAGATCTTTTCTGGGGCAGGTACAACCTGTACAAAAAGGATGGATTACATCTGAACTCGAGGGGTCCAATATCCTTGCGGGCAGGTTTGCTGAAGCTTTTGGGGAGCATTTAAACTAATTTTGTAGGAGGATATGAACTAGGGTGATAGGGCTGAGTATCGAGCAGTTGGTTTAAGACCATAAGATATAGGAGCAGGATTAGGCCATGCAGCCCATCGAGTTTGCTTCACCATTCCATCATGGCTGATCCTGGATCCCACTCAACCTCATACACCTGCAGTCTTGCCTTATCCATTGATGCCCTGACTGATCATCAGACCCTAAGACACAGGAGCAGAATTAGGTCATCTGGCCCATTGGGTCTGCTCCATCATTCAATCATAGCTGATCCTTTTCGCCTCCTCCTCAGCCCCACTCCCCAGCCTTCACCCCATAACCTTTGATGCCGTGTCCAATTAAGAACCTATCAAGCTCTGCCTTAAATACACCCAATGACCTGGCCTCCACAGCTGACTGTGGTAATAAGTTCCACAAATTCTCCACCCTCTGGCTGAAGAAATTTCTCTATATCTGTGTTTTAAATGGATGCCCCTCTATCCTGAGACTGTGCCCTCCTGTCCTAGACCTCCCCAACATGGGAAACATCCTTTCCACATCTACTCTGTCCATGCCTTTCAACATTCAAAAGGTACAAGTAGAGGCAGAGTGTAGTGAGATTGTGAGGAAGGACAGGCAGATGATGGGGCAAAACTGCAGTCAGTGGGATGAGTTGAAACATAACATGGGGGGCAAAATTGAAACGGTGATGAGTACAGGGCTAAAAGTTTTATCTTTGAATGCAGGTAGTGTATGGAATGAGGTAGATAATCTTCTAGTGGACTTAGAGATTTGCAGGTATAACACTGAGTCATGGCTGAAAAGAGATCATAGCTGCTAGCTTAACATCCGAGGGCATACCTTGAATCAGAAAGACAGGTAAGTAGGCAAAGGTGGTGGGGGTTGGCTCAGTTGGTGAAAAATGGAGTTAAATCCTTAGAAAGAAGTGACATAGAAGATGTCAAATCCTTTTGGGTAGAGTTTAGAAACAGCAAGGATCAAAAGGTGGGAGTTATATGCAGGCCTCCAAGCAGTATTCGGAAAATGAGATACAAATTACAATGGGAGATAGGAAAAGCATGTTAAAAGGGTGATGTTACGATGGCCATGGGGATTTCAAAAGGCAAGTAGACTGGGAAAATCAGGTTGGTGCTGGATCCCAAGAGATGGAATTTGTAGAATGCCTATGAGATGAATTTTTAGATGAGCTTGTTGTTGAGCCCACTGGAGGAAAGGCAATTCTGGATTATGTATTATGTATAGAACCAGATTCGATTAAGGAACTTAAGATGAACAAATGCTTGGGAGGCAGTGATCATAATATGGTAGATTTCACCCTGTCGTTTGAGAGGGAGAAGATAAAGTCTGATCTATTAGTATTATTGTGGAGTAAAGGGAATTACAGAGGCATGAAAGAGGAAGCTGTCCAAGGCTGATAGAGGAATGACGGCAGAATAGAAATGGCTGGAGTTTCTGGGGGCAATTCAGAAAGTGCAGGATAGATATATCCCAAAGATGAAGAAATATTCTGTGAATAAAGAGAGTATGAGGCAACCACAGTTTGACAAGGGAAGTCAAAGACAGCATAAAAGCAAAAGAGAGGGCATAAAATACAGCAAAAATTATGGGTAGTTAGAGGATTGGGAAACTTTGAAAAACCAACAGAAGGTAACTAAAAAGCCTTAAAGAGACAAAAGATGAAATATGAAGGTAAGCTAGCCAGTAATATAAAAGAGGATACCAAAAGTCTTTCATTAGATATATAATGAGTAAAAGAGAGGTGAGGGTAGATATTGGGCTACTGGAAAATAATGCTAGGGAGGTAGTAATGGGGGGGGGGGACAAAGAAATGGCGGACAAACGTATTAAGTATTTTGGATCAGTCTTCACTGTGGAAGACACTGGCAGTGTGCCAGAAAGTCGAGTGACGGGGCAAAATTGAGTGCAGTTGCTATTATTAAGGAGAAGGTGCCTGGGATTGCTCTGTTAAGCAGCTTCGCTCTGTCTGCTGCAACAGCCAGGACCTTCTGGTGGCCATGCACTTGATTTCCACTTCCTATTCCCACACTGACATGTCCATCCACTGTCTCCTCTGCTACCACACTGAGGCCAGGCACAGACTGGAGGAGCAACACCTTATATTCCATCCTGGTAGTCTCCACCATGATGGCAGGAACATTAATTTCTCTAACACTTCCCCCTTTTCCTCCTCACTCCCCTTAGTTTATCTTTATTGTCCCAAATTCACATTTTCTTTATCCTCACAATCTGTCCATCACTGTCACCTTCTTTCCTCTGTTTCCCGCCCTTCTTCCTTTATTCCATTGTCCTCTATCATCTTCTATCAGATTCCTTCTTCTTCAACCCTTTGTCTTCCCCATCTATCAGTTCCCAGTTTCTCACATTATTCCCCCTTTTTTTCTCCCTACCTTCCTCATCTCATGCGATTAATCTATCAACTGCTGGCTCTTGTTCTACCCCCTCACCCTACTCTTATATTCTGGTCTCTGTCCCCTTCTTTTCCAGACCTGATGAGGAGTCTCTACCCGAAACATCAGCTCTTTATTCCCCTCTATAGATGCTGCTTGACCTGTTAGGTTCCTCCAGCGTTTTGTTTGTGTTGATCCAGATTTCCAGCATTTGCAGTCACTCTTGTAGGGCTGGATTACTCTCCATCCTCTCTTCCTCCTCTCCCTCTCTGCTCTGCTTGTGCTTAAAAATCCCTTCCACATGGGACCTTGTGAAGCAGCATTGAGTTTGCAGTACTGATCCATCTCAGTGCCATCAGTGAATGATGGCAGAGGTCATGCTTGAATTGATGACCTTAATAAGATCAGACTGGAAATATGGAAAACAAACCAGCATTGTTGGGGTGTTAGTCTTGTGAATGTTTTTAAAAGAGAACTTTACAGTGCCAATTATTATTTCATGTAGATCTAGTACCTCTCGTGTAATCTTACTCCCGGCTACATAGGGAGTTGGAGCACAGTTATGACTGTTAAATAAAAAGTCTGCATTTAAATAGAAACTCAGCAGGACCAGCAGCATCTATGGAGAGAGAATAAACAGTCGATGTTTCGGGCTGAGATCTCAAGAGACTTGAAGTGCTGAGTTCCTCCAGCATCTTGTATGTGTTGCTCTGGATTTCAGCAGCTGCAGTACTTCTTGTGTTTAGGGTCTGCATTTGCTTAGTATTTTGCTTGACCATAGAGAGTAAAAAAGGTTTAGTGACAATGGCCAGTTTATCACAGCAAGAGGTACTGCTGGCCTTACATACAACACGAATTGGCCTTACGGAGTTCATTTTTTAAAAATAATTGTTGATTTGTGCATTAGGACCTTCCTTTCTAAACCCTTGGTTAAAAATTATCCATAAAAGTTTGTTCATTGAAGTGAGGTCATCTTTCTGCTGGTGGATCACTCCATATTTCTGACCTGATTCTGGCTTGAAGGGCTCCAACCTGTCCCAATTCTTCCTAGAGCATGAAAAACTTTATGTTATCTAACCTTTAACTCCTTTCTGAATTCTTAAGTTCTTAATCAAAAAATCCCTTAGCCATCCCCTATTCCAGGAACATAATTGATGTAATCTCATGAATGTCTTGAATGTTTCATTTAGGAAGAGAGATTGCATAGACTCTGTTTGTTTTCCCGGGAGTGAAGGACATTGAGTGATGACCTGATAGAAGTAAACAAAATTATGCGAGGCACAGATAGTGAAAAATCTTCATGCCAGAGTTGTCTAAAACCAGAAGAGATGGGTTTAGGGTGAAGAACAAAAGATTTAAAGTGAACCTAGAGTGAACCAAAAGGTGGGCCAAAAAGCCTACTTCTATGGGCCAATGCCTTTGTGATTCATATTTTAATTGGTAACATTTTGCTGATCTTGCAGTGTATTTCTTTTTGAAGTCTATGTTTTCTCTCCAATCTGTAGAGCTGAGGACTGTAGTCATTTTATGCAGATGTGCCAATTTTTTTTTCACCTTTTATTCTGGGACATCAAATTTAAAAGATTTTGAAATAAAATAAAAGCACACTGGAACAAGGCATTAATACTTCAAAGAAAACAACTCATTCCAAGAATTTGATCTTTTGAAGTGCAGGGTCAAATAAATATCTACAGCAACCCAGCACCCTTCCCTTTCCTTCCTCATTTCAACATTCAAAGTTCAAAGCAAACTTACTATCAAAGTACATATACATCACCATATACAAACCTGAGATTCATTTTCTTGCAGACATACTCAATAAATCCATAGAATAATAACCCTAACAGAATCAATGAAAGTCCGCCCAAGTTAGGCATTCAACCAGAGTGCAAAACATATCAAACTACGCAAATACAAAAAGTAAGAAATAATAATAAACAAATGAGCAATAAATATCGACAACTTGAGATAAAGAGTTCACTTAACATCTGCAAATTCCTTTCCATCTTGGGCTGAAATTCTTGGCCTTTTCCCCCTCTCACCTACATATTTGTAACCTCTTACCATATAGCAGGTAGAGAGAGTACTTCTTTAAAGGAGGTTAGAGAAAGAGGGAATGAGTGTAATGGCTGTAGTTTCTGAGGGAGAATTGGTTTACCTCTCTTTATCCTCATTAGCTTTTGTGATTGGTCCAAACTAAGACAGCAAATAGAATTCAAAGAAAATTGAACAAATCAACATGGTAGAATAATCATCAGTTGTGAACTACTGAGGGCTTATAAAATCTTCCCTCAACAGTAAGACCATAAGACATTGGAGAATTGGGCCATTTGGACCATCGAGTCTGCTCCGCCATTCAATCACGGCTGATCTTTGTTTATCCTCCTCAGCCCCACTCCCCGGCATTCTCCCTGTAACCTTTGATGTTGTGTCCAATCAAGAACCTATGCCTTAAATACACCTAGCGACCTGGTCTCCCCAGCTGCCTGTGGTAATAAATTCCACAAATTCACCACCTCTGGCTAAAGAAATTTCTCTGCAGCTCTGTTTTAAATGGATGTCCTTCTACCCTGCCCTATACTCCCCCACCATGGGAAACAACCTTTCCACATCTACTATCTCTGCCATGTCTTTCAACATTTGGAAGGTTTCAATGAGATTCCCCCCCACCACCATCCTTTTAAACTCCTGTGAGTACAGACCCAGAGTTCTCAACATTCCTAATCTGATAACCCTTTCATTCCCAGAATCATCTTTGTGAATCTCCACTGAACCTTCCAATGCCTGCACCTTTTCTTAGACGAGAAGGCCAGAACTGTTCACAATACTCAAGGTGAGGCCTCACCAGTGGCTTATAAAGCCTCAGCATCACATCCCTGCTCTTGCATTCAACACCTCTTGAAATGAGTGCCAACGTTGCATTCGCCTTCTTCATTACCGACTCTACCCGCAAGTTAATCTTTAGGATGTTCTGCACAAGGACTCCCAAGTCACTCTGCATCTCAGATTTTTGGATTTTCTCCCAATTTAGAAAATAGTCTGCACATTTATTTCTTCTAGTGCATTACCATAATCTGTCTAAGTCCTTCCGCACCTGCCTGTTTCTACAACATTACCTGCCTCTTCAACAAACTTCATATCATCTGCAAATTTAGCAACAAAGCCATCTATTCCATCATCTAAATCATTTATATACAGCATAAAAAGCAGTCCTGACACCGACCACTGCAGAACACCACTAGTCATTGACAGCCAACCAGAAAAAGATTATTTTATTCCCACTCACTGGCTCCTATCAATCAGCCAGTGCTCTACCCATTTTAGTACCTTTCCCATAATATGATGGGCTCTTAACTTGGTAAGCAGCGTCATGTGTGGCACCTTGTCAAAGGCCTTCTTAAAGTTCAAATATACAACATCCACTACACCCCCGTTATTTATCCTATGTGAAATTTTGTCAAAGAATTCCAACGGGCTCATCAGGCACAATCTTCCCTTAAGGAAGACATTCCGACTTTGTCATATCTTGTCTTGTGTTACCAAGTATTCCATAACCTCAACCTTAACAATTGACTCCAAAATCTTCCCAACACTGAGGTCAGGCTAACTGGTCTATAATTTCCTTTCTGCTTTCTTCTTCCTTTCTTAAAGAGTGGGATAACATTTACAGTTTTCCAGTCCTTTGGCACCATTCCAGAGTCTAATGATTTTTGAAATGCCTCCACAATCTCTGCCGCTACCTCTTTCAGAACCCTAGGGTGCAGGTCATCTGGTCCAGGTCCTGGTCCTTTCGTCTTTCAGCTTTTCAAGCACCTTCTCCCTTGTAATAGTAACTACACTCATTTCTCTTCCCTCACACCCTTCAACACCTGGCACACTGCTAGTGTCTTCCACAGTGAAGATTGATGCAAAGTACTCATTTAGTTCATCTGCTTTCTCATTGTCCCTGTTATTATTTCTCCTGCCTCATTTTCCAGTGGCCTTATATCTATTCTCATCGCTCTTATTTTTTACATACGTGAGAAAGCTTTCACTAGCTTGCTTTCATTTGTCATCTTTTCCCTCCTAATGACTCTTTTAGTTGCTATCTTTAGGTTTCTAATAGCTTCCCAATTCTTTGTCTTACCACTAATCTTTGCATTGTTGCAAAGATCTCTCTTTTGCTTTTAAATTAGCTTTGATGTCCCTTGTCAGCCATGGTTATATTATTTTGCCATTTGAGTATTTTTTTTTTACTTTTGGAATACATCTATCCTGCACCTTCCTAATTTTTCCCAGAAATTCACATGCTCTTATCCCTGCCAGCAGCTCCTTCCAATTTACTTTGGCCAACTCCTCTCTCATACCGCTGTAATTACCCTTACTCCACTGAAATACTGCTACATCAGACTTTACTTTCTCCCTGTCAAATTTCAAGGTGAAAATCTGATTGTGATCACTATCTCTAAAGGATTCTTTTACCTTAAGCTCCCTAATCACCTCCGGTTCATTACATAACACCCAATCCACTAGCAGGCTCAATGACAAACTGCTCTAGAAAGCCTTCTCAAGGGCATTCAACAAACTTGTTCTCTTGAAATCCATTACAAAATGATTTTCCCAATATACCTGCATGTTGAAACCATGACTCTTTTGATATGCCTTTTATATTTCCCATTGTAATCTGTGGTGCACATCCCAGCTACTGCAGGGAGGCCTGTATATAACTGCCATCAGGGTCCTTCTACTTTGCAGTTTCTCAACTCAACCCACAAGGATTCAACATCTTCCTATTCTATGTCACCTCTTTCTACTGATTTGATGCCATTCTTTACCAGCAAAGCCACTCCACCCCCTCTGCCTACCTCCTATCCCTCCGATACAACATGTAACCTTGGACGTTTGGCTTCCAACTACAACCATCCTTCAGCCACGATTCAGTGACAGCCACAAATCATACCCAACAATCTGTAAAAGTGCAACAAAATCATCCACCTTATTTCTTATACTTCGTGCATTGAGATACAACACTTTAAGCACTATATTTGTCACCCTTTTTGATTCTGCATCCCTAATGCTCTGATACTCATCGTGCTGGCTGTAATTACTGTATGTCCTATCATCTGCCTGTCCTTCCTGACAGTCTGACAGCACGCTATCTTTGCTTTTTTACCATCCATCCTATCCTGAGTCCTTTCACTCTGGTTCCCACTCCCCTGCCAAATTAATTTAAACCCTCCCCAACAGCTCTAACGAACCTGCCTGCGAGAATATTGGTCCACCTTGGGTTCGGGTGAAACCTGTCACTATTGAACAGGTCATACCACCCCCAGAAGAAATCTCAATTATCCAAGAACCTGAAGCCCTGCCCCTTGCACCAGCTCCTCAGCCACGCATTAATCTGCCAAATCATCCTGTTTCTACTCTCACTGACACGTGACACAGGCAGCAATCCAGAAATTACTACCCTGGCAGTCCTGCGTCTCGGCTTTTTGCCCCAGCTCTCTAAATTCTCTCTTCAGGACCTCTTAACTTTTTCTTCCTATGTTATTGGTACCAATACATACCAAACATCTGGCTGCTCTTCCTCTCTTTCCAAAAAGTTGTGGATGCGATCGAAGATGTCCCTGTCCCTGGCACCATGGAAGGAACATATCATTAAAGTGTCCAGTTCACATCCACAGAACCTCCTGTCTGCTCCCCTGACTACTGAGTCCCCTATCATTACTGCACCGTCTTCTCCCTCTTCTGCACCACGGACCACGCTCAGAGCCAGTAACCCCATCTCTGTGGCAACAAGGGAATAGCCACGGAG